>NC_090895.1:41998634-42021134 GCF_036669925.1 Montipora capricornis | reverse complement strand
TAAACCCGGGTCGATGGCTTCACCTTGCAGTTTCCGATATCCACTAGACTAACGAGACAAGCTCCTCGAGAGTTGAGTTTTTTAGAGTAATGAAATACTAGTACCCTGCAAAACAATTGAAAGTTAACCGTCTTCAACAGGATTTCTAGACCTAAATATTATAGATCAGCGCGGCTTAGCTTAGAAACGCTATTTCATGTTGAACTTTAGCTCCAATTCTGTCTGTTTTCGTTATTTTACAGCGGTAAGCTTGTCCTATTAAGATGGGATATTGCATCGTGTAATTATTACGAAATGTCCAATGTCAGTTTGAGGGATGGCCATAAGTGTTGACCGGTGACCTCATGCAGTCCCTATTGCCTCTAGACGGACCAATCAGGATGCATTCCTCAGATAACTAGCCCCGTGACCCTGAGCTAAAATTAGATTTGAAAAAATTATCATTGGTAGAGCACAATGTAGGAGAGATTCGCTCCGTTACCTTATATTCTCCTGATCTGCTCCGAAAAGTTTAAACAAATATGGAAAATAGAGAAAAAACTTGTGTGTGTTTCTTTTCTCCATGCTCTGGCCCATCTTTGAACGGGAGATTTGGGTTTGCAATCCCGAGCGGTAAAAGCCTTTAAAAGTTTGGGTCTATCAAGTTTTCATTATACTCATCATGTTTCGTACGTCTAGTAGCATCTTGGTCCCGGGTCCGTCGGGGTGTGGGAAAACAACGTTTGTGACAAAACTGTTAGAAGATGCTGAAGAATACGACCTATCCTCTGGGTAAAAACTTGTGAAACTCACAGATGACGTAACACAAAGGAAAACAAAAGAGAAAAAAAACATCAAAAAATAACCTAACCCTACCACGAGCTAACAAAACAATGAAAAAGTTTCACAGGTTTTTACACCGAGGTAAACCCAGGAATACAGTAAAACTCCGCATGTAAGAACCTTCCATTTTTAAATTTAGCCTTAAAAGGTTTACATAAATGGTGACTAACATAAATTTAGGTTATTTAGTTCCTTAAATAGGTTCTTATTTTCGGAAGAAAAAATCACGTTGCAGATAGCATAATTTAGCGGTATTCGGCCTTCTTCCCCGAAGCAGCAGCCAGTTTTCCCTAATGTTTAAACGATAAAATTTATATACAGTGTTAAAAAAGTCGCATAAAAATGACTGTAATAAGTAAAATCGAAAGATGGCAGGACATCATTAACTCTACGCTAAAGTAATGCTCATCCTACGAACAGAACGTTTGTAGAGATCTCTAAAGCCAGTCGCGATTGATCTTATTTGCTAAAGTGCACAAGTTTTTTAGATTTTAGAAAATAAGAAACTGTTTCAAATATTAGGGTTAACAGGTTCTTGTTTAGAGGGGGTCTAAATGACAAATTCGTGGCTAAAACTGGCGTTTAAAAAATAGGTTTTTACTTGCTGGGTTTTACCGTATTTAACCACACTCCCTCGACAACCACTTTACTGTTATGGAGCTTGGCAAGAAGCGTCGAAAGCCCTAGTCAACAAGATTTGAAACTGTATGAAGGGGTTCTTATGGCAAATTATTTAGATATGTGGTTTGGCAAGACGAGAGGATTAATGGTTTTGGACGATTTGATGGAGCAAGGAGACAACGATAAACGCGTCTTGGAAACTCTTCACCAAAGGGTCTCATCATCGTAACGTACCCGTCTTCGTCGTTATCTGTGTCAAGACATTTTTCCCCTGGCAAGTACACCAAGAGCATCTCGCGAAATGCATGGTGAACGACATTGATTATGGGCGGGCTAAGAATCTGAGGGACAAACATATTAGCTGAGTAGATTGACAGGATTCAAAGCGGTTCTGGAAAATCAAGCGTTATGGTCTGAGTTGTTGTCGGGTTAGCGCTAACTATAGGTTTTAATGGGACTAGAATAAGAGTTGACGCTAACTATACTCTGAGAGAATCTACACCGTAGGGAATAAAAAGTTTTAACATAGCAGCAGCATCGTTTACAATTTCGACAAAATTAATGCTACCCTCTCTTTCAGGGCATTTTTCCGCCGAGTCTTGCCTACCTCACGGTCGATAGAGAAAGCCCTGGGAACGACATTGTGACAATTTTTTTTAATTGCTTTCCATGAGCTGGGTCTACAGAGGTGGTCCATGGACCGGTGTTCCATGTCTTGTATACGTCCCTCCGATTGGCCATTTACTGGGAAAGGTGTTGGAGAGCGGAGTTCGTTCGTCTTCTAAGGGTTTTTCTTCGGGTGCTGTTTTCCTAAACATTAATTTTTCCTTCTTTGATCGTGAAAAAGACTGCAGTAGACAGTAAATTATCGCAAAAGTAAAAGTACTTGACAGGCCTCAGCAGACTGCATTTCTCGCGCATTTTGATATCATTTACACGTCGTGTAATGATCACGATATGTCATGTGCGGTCACTAAGCTAAGCTGAACGACTAAAAACGATCTGCCAAATTGATAACATTTTTCAACAACCTGAAGAAGACCAGTAAAACTGGTCGAATCGTCGGTTTTAAGAGGTATTCTAACCTCGGAAAATCCCGGGAACAATTCAAATTTTAATTTTCATTAATTTTTGCCTGGATCATAACAATGTCAGTGACTGAATATTACAACTCAAAGACGCTAGATTGCAATCCAATTTTGATAATAGCTAGAAAACCCATTTCCAAGAAAACCCTGTTGGGTATTTTACATTTTCATTTTGAAGGATTTTAATTAGTGCTTGTGGACGGACATATACAAAACATTGACCCCCATCTATTCCCCTTCTATTCTGGAGTCCATGCCTTTTATACGTCCGAAATAGTGGACCGGCGCCCGAGATTACCATAGAAAGATCACTAAGAGACAACAGACAAGTAGGTGCAACATTTGTGCTTATTCATTTCTTTTATCAAGCTTTCTAATACCTGGGCCCGGTTTTTCAAAAGCCGATTAACGCTAATCCCAGATTAAAAATTAACCAAGGAGTTTATTTCTCTACTCCCAAATGCTGTTCAACGCTGATATTCAGCAAAGCCTTACATTAGAAGACAATCTTCAATAACAAAAATAAGCAAAAGAAACTCAGTTTCCCCTAAAAGTTGAAAACACGAAACAAAAGTTTACGCTAATCCTGGATTAAGTTAATCGGCTTTCGAAGCCCGTTTCTCGAAAGTCTCGAAAACTTTTCGGGCCCGAAAAGCCATTTGAGAAACTGCCAACCGCTTATTTTGGAAGGCCGATCTTTTAATATGTTTTCAAGGTAACAAAAAGCAAACCAACTGTGAAGTTTGACGACTTAAATCCTCTCCGTTTTTGAGATAGAAAGGGAATTGTGACACCCGAATATGGCCCGTAAAGTTTCGAGACTTTAGAGAAACGGGCCCCTGCTCGCTAAATTAAAACCACAACACCAAGCCAAACACAGATCTTGGGCCATCTGTGGAAGGTCTTTTCTACAAAGGACTGGTAACAGATGACGGGTGGCGGGTAACAAGAACAACCGGCCTAATTAATCCAGGATTAGAGTAAACGTTTGTTTTATGTTTTCAACTTTTTGATGAACTTCAAACTTTCTTTCGCTTATTTTTGTTTTTCAAGATTCACTTCTTCCAATGTACAACTTTGCCAAATATCAGCGTTGAACAGCATTTTGGAGTGGAGAAATAAACTCCTTAGTTAAGTTTTAACCTGGGATTAGCGTCAATCGGCCTTTGAACAACCAGGCCCAGGAGTAGAGCTAGTATTTTCTTTAAATCTTCAATTGTCCCCTTCACATATCTAATACATTTTGATGATTCGACTGAGAGTGTGATAATTCTCCCACTTGGCATCATAACAGAAATTTAAATGTGGACCGGTGGACTAAACAAGAAAAGTTTAATTATCAATTATTCCATGAGCGCGCGTTTGATATGAGATGGTAAATAGCCAACTAGACCCTCCGTAAGGGTACACTGGGTTGCTTGTGGTACGTGCACCGTTCCAGACAATTTTTTTCAAGTTGGGGCGTCATTAAGAAGTCATACCAGACGAGGCCCTTTGGCTCACAGGTCCTCACACGTTCGTACGACGAAACAGATCTGTCCTTGCGTAATATGTAGCTCTAACAGTGCACGATATTGTTTTGGTATTGTCTATCATTGTAGTGCCATGGTAGAAGTCTTGGGTAAATAGTCTGAGAAGACGTGTGGTTACTAGCAAAGTACTGAACCCAGAAAGATTGAAGAAAATAAAGGGGAAGTGAGAAACATTGGCTTCTTGGCTGACATGTTGATAAACTTCTTTTCACCACAAGTTTAAGCGTGCCCTCTGAGCATCTGACAGCTCTGTAATACCGAAGTTCACTGAAGTTAACCCTGTTGGGCGGGGTTAGTGTTTGGATGGGAGACCAAAATAATATACCCCTCATAAACAGAAGCATCGGACCGAAAATACTATTAACGCTAACAAATGCAAACTCAGCAAGGTAAAGATTTTGTTAGCTTGCTTTATGCAAAAACCAATATTGATGCAAAAGTAAATAAATATTGATACACAGTCTTTAGAAAGAGCAGAAGGAAGTTTCCAGGACGATCGCTCGAGAATAACATATTTACGACATGAAAACAACATTTATTTTGAACCGTGAATAAAGAATATAAACAGTTACGATCAGCGACAAACATTTTGAGGGATTTTTGCAACGTTCAATTTTGTTATTGTACGTTTTGGCTGCACAAATAAATCGCAAAATCGAAAGTGACATCGCCGGAATTCAGCGGGCGCCGTGATGAAGTTACCGCGGCATGTTTACTCGCCAAACAGTGAAGTATCTGCGTCAAATGATGGCAAGATACCGGGGTTTTTGAAAGTTTCTTTTTCTGTCAAGTGTTATAAAGTTTGACAATGAAATGAGCGAAGTCAAAACAAAGATCACAATCGCCCAAGTCTTGTTTATGCAAAGTCAAAATTTACTCTGCAAGACGCGTACGACGTTATTTAGGGTTTCGACAAAACACTGACCCCCGGTCAACTGACCCCCTTACTGACTCCCTATAAAATCAATGGGAAAATGAATACTGCTTACTTAAGCCTCAACATCCCTTTTTAAACAGCATTGTTCAACAATATTTAAGTCTAAGCACCCATTTTAAGAAGGCTACTTTTCGATTATTGTTGTGATGGCCGATTACTTCATGTAACGTAACCTTTTTAAAATGGGTGCTTAGACTTAAATATTGCTGAACAATGCTGTTTAAAAAGGGTTTTTGAGGCTTAAGTAAGCAGTATTCATTTTCCCATTGATTTTATAGGGGGTCAGTAGGGGGGTCAGTAGGGGGGTCAGTTGACCGGGGGTCAGTGTTTTGTCGAAACCCCGTTATTTATTCTAACCAGGTAATTCCATCATTTTGGAAATAGCAACTACTTTATTATTCAACTGCGTCACAATTCTTCACTGATTTTGGGGCTCATTTTGTTGAAACTCAAGCACGCTTCCAACAGGCCTGTAACCCTTCCTGCTTACAGAGCAATACTAAAAAACTTCTCCTACATCACATTACACATTGCTCGAAAATTCAATACACAACATGATATTATAATTCACAAAGGCAGAAAATACCACAGAATCCTTTTCCAGCGAAAGATTTATTGAAACAAACAACATATATGCTCTTAGAGGCGAAAACCTCTTCCTATTTCATCGCGTGCGTGAAGACAAGAAACTCGATCTTGTTAAATTACCATGTACTTCAGGTAAATACAGCTCACTTTCATTTCGGCTCGATGGGCGATACATTGTTGTCGAAGTCCATTACTCGTCACTTTTAAGATTCCACCGCCTGTATATCCAATTGACTTGCCATTATTGAGCTTCATAAGGGTATATTTTGTTCAAAGATCCACTAAAACGCCATTCGCGTTACATGACTTTCGACGCCATTGCTGGTTAAGTTAAGCATTCTACTGTGTCCACCAGAGAAATCTACGCATTTCCCACTACCCTCTCGATCCTAAGAAAATACGCGCAGAAGGCTCTATGCACAAAGCCATCACTTAGCAGGGGAGTGACAGGCAAGACTTTTCCCGACACGGAAAATAACAAATTAGACCCTCCGTGAGGGTACACTGGGTTGCCCCTGGTACGTGCAGCGTTCCACGCAATTTTTTTCAAGTTGGGGGGGGGGGGGGGGGGAAGTCACCCAGAAGTCATACCAGCAGAGGCCCTTCAGAGGCCCTTTGGCTCACAGGTCCTCACACGTTCGTACGATGAAACAGATCCTTTTCTGAGGTTAAAAACCTGGCTACCGGCCTATTAATTAATCATTTGTCAGAAAGAAGAAATTCCTGTCCTCTTTAAAAAAAATTGACACGCATTGCTTACGTGTGGTAGTGAAGTAACACAGCGATTTATTCCATAATGTCAACTGAGCTGTGTGTTGTCTTCCAGGAGATTCAAGTTGTCCTTGCGTAATATGTAGCTCTAACAGTGCACGATATTGTTTTGGTATTGTCTATCGTTGTAGTGCACGTGCCATGGTAGAAGTCTTGGGTCAATAGCCTGAGAAGACATGTGGTTACTAGCAAAGTACTGAGCCCAGAAAGATTGAAGAAAATAAATGGGAAGTGAAAAACATTGTCTTCTGGGATGACATGTTGACAGTTGTCTTTGCGTAATATGTGGGTCCGAACAGTATACGATATTGTTTTGGTATTGTCTATCATTGTAGCGCCATGGTAGAAGTCTTAGATAAATAGCCCCTTGAGAAGACATGTTGTTACTAGCAAAGTACTGAACCTAGAGAGACTGAAGAAAATGAAAGAGAATCGAGAAACATTGGCTTCTGGGCTGACATGTTGATCATTCAACTTCTTTCCACCACAAGTGTAAGGGTGCACTGACAGCATCTGGCAGCTTTGTAAACAAAAGTTGAAAGCTCAAATTTTTTTTACCTTCGTTCGGCGGGGTTAGTATCTGGATGGGCGACCTAAGAAATATACCACTCAGTAACAGAAGCATAGGACCGAAAATTCTATTTTAATGCTATCAAATGCGAACCAAGCAAGATACAGATTTTGTTAGCTTGCTTTATGCAAAACAAATATTGATGTAAAAGTAAATAAATATGGATACACAATTTTTAAGAAGAGCAGAGGGAAGTTTCAGGACGGTCGATCGAGCATAAAATATTTTGTCATCGGTAACAAAATCTACGACATGAAAACAACATTAATTTTGAACCACGAATATAAAAAGTTACCATCAGCGAAAAACAGTTTGGGAGCTTTTAGTTGTTTTGTTGTAATTGTACAAGTTTGGCTGCACCGAGTAAATCGCACATCGAATTCAG
Organism: Montipora capricornis; assembly: GCF_036669925.1. Lineage (NCBI taxonomy): Eukaryota > Metazoa > Cnidaria > Anthozoa > Scleractinia > Acroporidae > Montipora > Montipora capricornis. The sequence goes on along the minus strand of NC_090895.1, from coordinate 42,013,819 downwards.
CGGGCGCAGTGATCAAGTTACCGCGTTATTTTACCGCGGCATGTTTACTCGCGAAAGAGTGAAGCATCTGTGTCAAATGATGCCAAGCTACCGGGTTTTTGTTTTTGTTAGTTTTCTTTGTCTTTCGATTGTTATAAATTTTGACAAGAACTGTGCGAATTCAACACAAAGATCACAATCGCCCAACTCTCAGAGGTTGACCATTGTTTCTGGAAAATCAAACATTTACTCTGCAAGACAAGGTTATTTATCACCAGGTAATTCCATCGTTTTGGTAATAGCAGCTACTTTATTATTCATCAGCGTCACAATCTTTTGCCGATTTTGGGGGTCATTTTGTTGAAACTCAAGCACGCTTCCAACAGACCTGTTTATTTTCGTGACTTATGCGTTACCACAAAAATTCTCCCCGTATCACATTTCAACACATGTATGCAAATTTGCTAAGCTCGAAAATTACACAACTTGATAAATTCACAAAAGCTGGAAATTTCACAGAAATATTTTCCACCGAAACATTCCTTGAAACAAGCAACATATTTGCTATAAGAGGCAAGAAACCCTTCCTATTTCAGTTGCGTGCGTGCAAGCGAACAATCACAAAGCATATGCAACAAGACGCCTCCAAAGGCGTATCCGTGGAATGCAACAGTTGACACAAATTGTCCACTCACAGAAAATGGCGAGAGATTACCAGAAAGATACATCTGTAATATAACTTGAAGTTGTCTGTTGTAAAAACTCATTATTAATGTTACTAAATTTGCAAATGCAAATAAGGAAGCCCTATTTGCGGGTTCTCGGGATACGGGATCTTTCATTTATTTATTTTTTGGAATGAGACTTTATTTAAATCCTACAGTTTTACTTCTTTCCTTAACTACGTTCATCCAAAAATTACAAGATCAGCCTTAAATCATCCGAAAAACTTATTACAGATCACAGTTCAACAACTTATCATCCTGGGCCAGTTGTTCAAAAGCCGGTTAATGCTAATCTCAGGTTAAAAATGAACAAACGAGTTTTATTCTCTACTCCCAAATGCTGTTCAAGGCTGATATTCCGTGAAACTTTACATTAGAAGAAGTCAATAAGCAAAGGAAACTTTCACCCAGAAGTTGAAAACATGAAACAAAAGTTTACTCTAATCCTGGATTAAGGTAATCGGCTTTCGAACAACCGGGCCATGTATTCGAATTCCGGTTCCGTAATCCTGGTTTAGTTTCTTGCAAACTGTTTAAATCTGCCGTGGCGAAGACAAGAAGACAACATGTGAACTCCATTTCTCAGAATGCTCAAAAATGTAAAATTCCTAAATTGCGCGTTCTATAGTCCAGTCCAAAGTTCTAGTTTTACAATTCCATAATCTCGATTTAAGTATTAGAGTAACTTGGTACCAAACGTTTCACAATAACTTGAAATCTCGTCAAGGAAAAAGCTTAAATCCAGTAGTCCAGTCTTGGTTGAAATCGCCAAAACTCTTTCTATTATCGATTCAAAACTCAACAAAAGCTACAAGTAGTAAATAGTTCTCACAAACTACAAAAGTTCGTCATGATTCTACACTCGAGCTGAACAAAAAACTATCAAACACGAAAACAAAAAACCCTAATGATCGCTTCTCGATAAAACAGTGTCTAGTTACTGCACTACCACATGTACGCAATGCGCTCCTACTTTAAAAAATATCCCGTATCTCCTCAGTTCACCCCCCCCCCCCCCCCCCTTTAGCCAAAAATCCAATATCTCCACTATTTTTTTACTTAAGTTTTCCCGTGTCCTGATCGCTTTTCGGCCTTTTGGCTAAGATTAGTTTCTCGGCCAATGGCTACGATCAAGTACACATGTACTAACGTACGGTACTTTTGTCAGTACTGTAAGGGGCAAGCACAGAACAGTTTCGGTTGTTTAAGAAAAACAACCGACACTGTTCTGGCACAGAGGGTAGGGTAATGCCCGTGGTTTACCAGGGAGGAAGATCAAGAATCGGTCTGATCATAGGTCTGATCGACACATAACTAACAACTGTGGTACACGATATTGTTTTGGTATCGTAAATCATTACAGTGTCATGGTAGATATCTTTGGTAGATACCCCCTGAGAAGACATGTGGTTCAGTAAGGTACTTAACGCAGAACGATTGAAGAAAATAAAAGAGAATCGAGAAACATTTAGCTTCAAGGCTGACAAGTTGATCATTTACAACTTCTTTTTGTACTCTGAGCTTCTGACAGCTTTCCAAAACCAATTTGCATTGAAGTCAAGCCTTTTCCGGCGGGGTTAGTAACTGGATGGGAGACGTCAAAAGATACAACTTTCTGTCAGGAACATAGGACCAAAAATCCTGCTTTAATGCCCAAAAATGCGAACTAAGCAAGGTACAGATTTTGTTAGCCTGCCTTCCCTGTATGCAAAACAAATATTGACGCAAAAGTAAATAAACAATGATATGTAGTTTTTAAGGAGAGCAGAAGGAACTTTTAGGAAGTGTCGATCGAGAATAAGACAATTTGCGAGATGAAGGCATCATAAATTTTGTGCCACGAATATAATACAAGTTACCATCAGCGAAAAACATTTCGGGAGATTTTTGTACGTTCAATCTGAGTTCAATTTTTCTATCGTACTTCTGGTCGTACAAGTAAAATCACAAAGTCGAAAATGACATCGATTTTAGCGGCCGCCTGTGATCAAGTTACCTTGCGTGTTTAATACTGACAACTCACGAAACAAAGGATGCATCTGTGACAAAATGACGGCAAGACACCGGGTTTTTGTTAGTTTACTTTTTAGTTTTAATAAAGTTCGACAAGATACATGTGCGAATTTAACACAAGGATCTCAATCGTTGATGTTAGCCCAGGTATCAGCTGAAGTTAAGGTCCTCCCGGAATGAGGTTAGTACTTGGATGGGGGACCGCTGCGAAGTCCCCGTTACGAACATCAGTAATTCGTTTTTTTAAAACCTGATTTCATTTTTCATTTTGTTTGGCCGTTGAAAGCTATTTTCTTATTTCCTTTCTACGTCAAAACGGCTGAACAAACCGGTTCCCAAGATATTATTAGAGTATTCGTGCTATGCAAAATACTTCTAATAAAGTATTCGTTCTGTGCAAAATACCGTAATGTTCACAGCGGAACACACAAGTATAAGTACGAAGCAAGATCTAGAATTAACGTAGAAAATTCTTCTTACCTTTAAAGCTTGTCTTTCTCAAGGAAAAAAACATCTGTCCACTTTATCGAATATTTTAATACTGTGTCAATCATGGCCGGCGGAAAGATTCCACAGTAAATAATTGCTTTCCTCGCTGCATTAGAACTGTGTCGCGGTGGCCGAGTGGTCTAACGCGCGCACATGATCGCGAAGCGTAGGGAAAGTATATGGTTTCTAAATGGGACAGGGAAGTTCGGATATACTAAAGGTTATAAACGATAATTCACCCGATCGGAGCCTAATTCAACATCCGTGGGGTATGCACATTTGTGACTACCAACAAAAAAAAGAAAATTTGTGACCAGCCCGGATTTAAGACGTGGTATGCCTTCGGCATTCCACGTAATTAAATAAATTTCTCACAGTTCACATTCAACCCTTTTCGAAAGAACCTTGACGGTTAATAATAAAGCACAAAAGAGACAATAAGCTTTCATTCAAGTAATTTTTCACTGTCACATTTCCAATTTTTTTTAACCTTTGCAGAGTTGAGTACAAAATGAATGTTACTTGCCAGACAAACAGGCAAACTTTAAATAGATGCGACTTCAGTAAACCGACTGTGAGACACACAACAGAGATCACAGATCTACTTGTGGTGTTCAATTCCTTCTCTGTCTTTGTTAAACCCGTAAGTTACCAGAGAAATTTCCATTTGGTTTCAGTGTTGTACGTAACACCACCTTGGCGAAATATTAGAAGTACAGCATATTTTGATTTCGGCTCCACGGGCGAAAGATTCACGCTGTCGAAGTCCATTACTCGTCGCTTTTTTAAGATTCCAAATCTTTGTGTTTCACCGCCAGTCTTGACGTTCCATTCTTGAGCTCCATGTGGGTATATTTTCTTTAAAGATGTACTAAAAAGCCATTCGCGTTACAATGACTTTCGACGCCATTACAGGTTAATTGTGCAGAGCAAGCTACGCATTACCCCAGCCCTCTCAAACCTAACAAAATACGCACAGAAGACAGCTCAGAAGACTCTATGCACAAAGACACCACTTAGCAAGGGAGTGACAGGCAAGACTTTTCCCGACACGGAAAATAACAAAAAAACCCACGAAATGAAACCGAGATTCCGACTGGGTTTCGCAACCCAGCAAAAAACCCACGAAATGAAACCGAGATTCCGACTGGGTTTGGCAACCCAGTAACGAGGCGCGCAGCGCTCTTTACCACCCCAACCATGATATACTACAGAGGCCACTGACCACAGCACCGGGAACTCCATGCCCTACTCTTTGCGAATAGTGTGTGGGTTCTTTTATGTCCCACAGGGTTATGAACATTGATGGGTTGTGAGACGGGGCCTACGGTTTGTCGTCCTTATCAAAAAATACTAGAAAGAAAGAAGAAGAAGAAGAAGAAGAAGAAGAAGAAGAAGAAAAGGTAGAGTCTAATTATTGGCAGATGTCATTGTAAAGCCGCAGCTACAAGAACGAAAAACTATCAAACACGAAAACAAAAAACCCTAGTGATCGCTTTTTGATAAAACAGTGTCTAGTTACTGCACTACCACATGTACGCAATGCGCTCCTACTTTAAAAAATATCCCGCATCTCCACTATTTTTTACTTAAGTTTTCCCGTGTCCTGATCGCTTTTCGGCCTTTTGGCTAAGATTAGTTTCTCGGCCAATGGCTACGGTCAAGTACACATGTACTAACGTACGGTACTTTTGTCAGTGCCGTAAGGGGCAAGCACAGAACAGTTTACTGTTCTGGAACGATTTTTTGCTCGCGATGGTGATGCGATTTCTTCAAATTTTGTCGCGTCGCCAGCGCGCGATGAAAATCACACGTGTAGCCACCCTTGAACTGGCGACGCAACAGGTGAAAAAATCGCAAGAAAAAAGTCGCCAGAGTTGAAACTGCAACATTTTGCCCGCGCTTGCGACGCGGCTAAAGAGTATTTAGCCAATAAAATTCAAGGAGGAATTAATAATGTTTGTTTGTAGTGCCCAGATCTCTTTAAGTATGCGGTTCGCGCGGGCTCAAATTTGTCACCAAAATTTGACACAAGTTTAGATACCCTCGCGTGCAGGAGACACGACAAAATTTGAAAAAAATCGCATCAACGGCGCAAGCAAAAAATCGCTTAAGGAGGGGGTACACGTGAATTTGAAGGGCATTTTAAGAGGTTTAAAGAAGAGATAAAAGAAAGAAAATTATTTTTGGAACACCAACAGACAGTTGCCCCCAACCCAAGAGCACACGGGGTTGGTAGGGGACTGTTTGGGTGTCCATATATCAAATTTTAACTTCAAATTCTACTTTTTAAACTACATCAAATCTTAACTATTTCTTATTTCTCCCAATTTTACTGCTCTTTTGAGAAAGAACTATCTCCTCTCAAATATAACGAAAAATCACCAAAAAATTTACAAAACATCCCAAACATCGGATTTGTGTTTTGAGCGTAGGGTTTTTGTATTGCTTGAAACGCGAATGAGATATTTCCATTAAACCGATTTTAAGCGGCGTGAAACGGCTTTCAGGTGTACCTCCGCCTTAAGGGAAGAACTTTTTCCCTTTACTTAGGCCAAGAAATGCAGATGTGATGCGAGCCCAATTTTGACATTCATAATGAAGTGTCCCTTTGTTGCCTATTTTCAACTACAAGGGAAGGGTAAATGTTAGCCTCACTTTTAGTTTAGCGTAAATGCTGTAATAAACTTCCCTCTGGGTAAAGGACGGGGAATAAAGCACATAGCAAAATGTTGTGTATCCCTGAGAGACTTAACTCAGGGACTCAATTATATATGAATGTGGTATTTATCTCTTTGTGGTGCCATATAAACTGATTACTAGCCTATGAAACGCGGGAGGTCGGTGATATCATTACATGCACCTGTTTATCGTTACTTGAGGAGCAAGCAGAATTTGGGGGACACTTCGTGACGTTAATTCTGTATTTCGACGCAAGAGTAACGTTGATCATGAAGTTGGGAAGAAAAGCAAAGGGGCACTTCGTGACCCTTTGTAACTTTGTGGGTTCCAGTCCCCTTTCCGTCAAAATTGATGAATTTTGTGTCCAACGAGACGCAAGGCAGTCGCATCTTTTGGCAAGTCTATTTCACTAATGTCGCTTCGTGGTGACTGAGCCCATGACTGGAGATTCCATTATTGCTTGATGCCAGAAAATGATAATTATGATGATGCGGTATTTACTATATAGTGCCATTTCCAGCCATGTCCAATGGCGCTTTACAGTACATGTTAAAAAAATAATAATAAATAAATAAATAAAAAAGATTTACACTACAGATAAAACATGAGCAGCTTAAGCCGACTCAGGAATTCTCGGCTAGACGTCTCCTGACGGTGTAGATATCCGTCAACAAAGGCTAAAAACATAACACAAAAGCTTTTTCGTATTCAGAAAAGTGTTAAAGCATTCAGGATCGATCAGATTGTACTGTGAACTTACGTTAAGCAGAAAAAAGTAGTTATCTTTTTATTGAATAACCATATTTAAGGGCGAGATGAATTTTGTGGGGAACACAAATCTATTTCAGTGAGTTTGCGCGCATCGATAGTGGCGGTTAGTGCTGGGACACGGAACCATTTTTTGTTCTATAGGATTTATGGATTAACTCTCTCACCTGCGGAAAAATGGTACAGGTCGCCGTCGTCTCTCGCCGACCAGCACTACTTCGACGCTCCTCGCCGCTGGTGAGCAAGAAGACCTCTGGCATCCAGGGTAAATTGTTAGCCAATTTGTCGAAGGAAAGTTTTTTCAGCTCTTTCGAAGAGAGATTTGTCGCCTTCAAGTCGGTAATTTTTTGCGGGAAAATGGTGATCACGTTCCGAAATTCGGCGGGTCTAATCTGCAGATCGCAGGTCGCAGGTCACAGGTTGCAGTCATTGTTTCACCAATACAGAAAGCATCCTAAACATTCTTAAAAGCCAACCTTAGGCCTAAGGTTAGCTTTTAAGAATGTTTAGGATACTTTCTGTATTGGTGAAACAATGACCTGCAACCTGTGACCTGCGACCTGAGACCTGCAGATTAGACTCGCCGTCCGAAATTCTGGTAAAAACGTGGACGAAGCTTACGGAATAACTTTGGTTGGCCTCTGGGGGGGGGGAGGGGGGGAATTAATTGAGCAGTCGTCGTCTGAATGTCATGGATTACTGTGTTCAGATGTTTTCAAACGAGTTATGGAGGCAGTAAACAATGTTGACGTCGGGGAATTCGGTGCTGGAAGCCTTCCCGGTATACAGGGTGACGCTCAAACTTTGAGGTAAAATAATTGCTGTTAGGTTCAATTTCATGATATCAGGATATCATGATAGCAGGAAATTGATAATTCTGTGATTAATATTGAACGTGCCTCCCTGTGACATGCTGGAAAATTAATTAGCCCGGAATGAAACCATTTACACAGCTACAATTGGACATTCTAAATTTTCCAGTTCCTTACTTATCGAGTTCCATAAGTATAAAACTTAAAAATAGTTTGCTTTAAAATCAGAAAAGAACCAATTCACCGTTGCTGTTGAGAAAAGTGTATGCCAGGAAAAACAAGTTGCATCTCGGTAGCCTGATAGTTAAGAAATAATTTGCCTGTGTTTAAATTAACAAATACACCAATACATCACTAACGTTCATGTTTAACCGGAGAATTAGGGAAGCAGATGTTCGAAGGTGTAATCGCTGTTGAGTTTTATTCCTCAGTTATCGAGTTCCATGAGTATAAAACCTAAAAATGGATTGCTTTAAAATCAGAAAAAAAACAATTCAACGTTGCTGTTGAGAAAAGTGTATGCCAGGCAAAACAAGTTGCATCTCGGTAGCCTGAAAGTTAACTGACAAAATAATTTGCCTGTGTTTAAATTAACAAATATATCAATACATCACAAACGTTTCATGTTTAACCGGAGAATTAGGGAAGCAGATGTTCCATGGTGTAATAGCTGTTGAGTTTTATTCCTCAGTTATCGAGTTCCATAAGTATAAAACTTAAAAATGGATTGCTTTAAAATCAGAGAAGAACCAATTCACCGTTGCTGTTGAGAAAAGTGTATGCCAGGGCAAAACAAGTTGCATCTCGGTAGCCTGAAAGTTAACTGACAAAAAAAATTGCCTGTGTTTAAATTAACAAATATTATACCAATACATCACAAACGTTTCATGTTTAACCCGAGAATTAGGGAAGCAGACGTTCAAAGGTGTAATAGCCGTTGAGTTTATTCCTCAGTTATCGAGTTCCATGTGGTGTCTATCCGATTAAAGGACAAGAACTCGTGTTCATAACAACAACATTTATTTATTCTTGCTTCGCTATCTCGCTCTCCTTTCTGCTTCCTTATCCCATAATATACGGAACACTCGTAACTTCCGCTTCCGGTACACTACATTCCATAAATATAAAACTTAAAAATGGATTGCTTTAAAATCAGAAAAGAACCAATTCACCGTTGCTGTTGAGAAAAGTGTATGCCAGGCAAGACAAGTTGCATCTCGGTAGCCTGACAGTTAAGAAATAATTTGCCTGTGTTTAAATTAACAAAAACACCAATACATCACGAACGTTTCATGTTTAACCGGAGAATTAGGGAAGCAGATGTTCCATGGTGTAATAGCTGTTGAGTTTTATTCCTCAGTTATCGAGTTCCAGAAGTATAAAACTTAAAAATGGATTGCTTTAAAATCAGAGAAGAACCAATTCACCCGGTGACCGTTGCTGTTGAGAAAAGTGTATACCAGGCAAAAAAAAGTTGCATCTCGGTAGCCTGACAGTTAAGATATAATTTGCCTGTGTTTAAATTAATTTGAAATAAAGAGAATAAACAAATAATTTTCCATTTTTTAATTGCATGATGCTGGCCGTTGTAAACCGTGTTTTAGGAAATATTTCAGATTGATTTATTGTGCGTCTGGACTATTTTGACACGTCACACAAAATTAATTTAAAGTAATTTGAGATATTTGTCGTCATTAAAACTTTATGTCGAAGTCAGCCCAACAAATGTGTCGAAATTAACACCTCTCTCTCCCTTTGTGTCTCGCTCTGTCTTTTTAGTGTCAGTCTTGTTACAACTCCCACTGAGATTTGGTAATTTTTTTTTACCTAAACAGCGGGGACCCACATTCAAGACCGAAGTTAAGCTCCTCATGCACTAACCTAAAACACAGTATTAAGACGACTAAAATGTAAAATGACTAATTTCTTAAAAATGCTCTCTTAATTTACATGAAAAAAGTAAAAATGAACTAAGTAATGTAATAAAAACACTTTTTTGGAAAAGATAAGTCTTAAGTTATTTCTTAAAACTGTTCAAATTTTCACAGTTTCTAAGTTTCCTGTGGCATGTCATTCCACACCTTAGGAGATGCTACCGAAAAAGACCGCAAGTCATAGTTTCGCAAGTTATAGCTACCATCAAGCAGCCGATGACTATTTGCAGATCTTATATTGCGCCGCGGAACGTACCTCGTAACTAGGTTTGACAAATATGAAGGGGCTAGGCCATTTAAACATTCAAAAGTCATTTAAAAAATCTTAAATTCTATGCGCTGTTCAATCAGAAGCCAATGCAGCTCATACAGTATGGATTATACATGTTCATCTTTAGGTGTAAGCGTAACGATTCCGAACAGTGTTGTTAATATGAATACTGTTGATTGCATTGTGTGTTAGGTGATGGTGCCAATGCAAATAACTTCTCTCAGAAATACGCTCAGGAATATTACATGAGTTAACGGGTGGTGTGGAACTTGTCGGTCGTTGACTGTTGGATATTTGAGTAGGATAAAATATTGTAGATCCAGTTTCCCAGTCAGGATTAACTTCAATATCTCCAGAAAGTAGAAAAATCTTCCGTGCAGCTGTTGCGTTAGAGTAATAGGCAATACGACACTTCGACAGTTAACGCTTTCTTGTGGGGAATCGCTTTTCAGCGTTTTAAGTTCGGTAAATTTGTTGACACTGGTTCATGTACTCATTATTACATATTTATTAGAAGAGGACGTTTCCAGTGATGACATTGGCTCATGCATTTATTTACTTAATGAACTCCAACTATTTATGACAAGAGAAAAACATGTAAAAGCCAGTTGTTTTTAATACAACACTTTAACTTTTGCGGCTTCTAAGAAATGAGTGCGCGTGAGAAGTGACCCAGAATTGAAGCACAGGGTTCAAGTCATAAGAAGTTTCTCGTTCTGGAATACGCTTTCAACAGGTATATTTGTCTTCTAGGCTTGTTTCAAAATAATTTAAAATTTCAGTGAGTATGTTTTTTGTTTTAACGAGGCCACCAATTGTAAAGATAAGGATACCTACAATTCAACGTTGCTGTTGAGAAAAGTGTATGCCAGGCAAAACAAGTTGCATCTCGGTAGCCTAAAAGTTAACTGACAAAATAATTTGCCTGTGTTTAAATTAACAACACTAACGTTTCATGTTTAACCGGAGAATTAGGGAAGCAGATGTTTGAAGGTGTAATAGCTGTTGAGTTTTATTCCTCAGTTATCGAGTTCCATAAGTATAAACCTTAAAAATGGTTTGCTTTTAAATCATAAAAAACCCAATTCAACGTTGCTGTTGAGAAACGTGTATGCCGGGCAAAACAACTTGCATCTCGGTAGCCTGAAAGTTAAGATATAATTTGCCTGTGTTTAAATTAATTTGAAATAAAGAGAATAAAGAAATAATTTTCCATTTTTTAATTGCATGATGCTGGCCGTTGTAAACCGTGTTTTAGGAAATATTTCAGATTGATTTATTGTGCGTCTGGACTATTTTGACACGTCACTCAAAATTAATTTAAAGTAATTTGAGATATTTGTCGTCATTAAAACTTTATGTCGAAGTCGGCCCAACAAATGTGTCGAAATTAACACCTCTCTCTCCCTTTGTGTCTCGCTCTGTCTTTTTAGTGTCAGTCTTGTTACAACTCCCACTGAGATTTGGTAATTTTTTTTTACCTAAACAGCGGGGACCCACATTCAAGACCGAAGTTAAGCTCCTCATGCACTAACCTAAAACACAGTATTAAGACGACTAAAATGTAAAATGACTAATTTCTTAAAAATGCTCTCTTAATTTACATGAAAAAAGTAAAAATGAACTAAGTAATGTAATAAAAACACTTTTTTGGAAAAGATAAGTCTTAAGTTATTTCTTAAAACTGTTCAAATTTTCACAGTTTCTAAGTTTCCTGTGGCATGTCATTCCACACCTTAGGAGATGCTACCGAAAAAGACCGCAAGTCATAGTTTCGCAAGTTATAGCTACCATCAAGCAGCCGATGACTATTTGCAGATCTTATATTGCGCCGCGGAACGTACCTCGTAACTAGGTTTGACAAATATGAAGGGGCTAGGCCATTTAAACATTCAAAAGTCATTTAAAAAATCTTAAATTCTATGCGCTGTTCAATCAGAAGCCAATGCAGCTCATACAGTATGGATTATACATGTTCATCTTTAGGTGTAAGCGTAACGATTCCGAACAGTGTTGTTAATATGAATACTGTTGATTGCATTGTGTGTTAGGTGATGGTGCCAATGCAAATAACTTCTCTCAGAAATACGCTCAGGAATATTACATGAGTTAACGGGTGGTGTGGAACTTGTCGGTCGTTGACTGTTGGATATTTGAGTAGGATAAAATATTGTAGATCCAGTTTCCCAGTCAGGATTAACTTCAATATCTCCAGAAAGTAGAAAAATCTTCCGTGCAGCTGTTGCGTTAGAGTAATAGGCAATACGACACTTCGACAGTTAACGCTTTCTTGTGGGGAATCGCTTTTCAGCGTTTTAAGTTTGGTAAATTTGTTGACACTGGTTCATGTACTCATTATTACATATTTATTAGAAGATGACGTTTTCAGTAATGACATTGGTTCATGCATTTATTTACTTAATGAACTCGAACTATTTATGACAAGAGAAAAACATGTACAAGCCAGTTGTTTTTAATACAACACTTTAACTTTTGCGGCTTCTCAGAAATGAGTGCGCGTGAGAAGTGACCCAGAATTGAAGCACAGGGTTCAAGTCATAAGAAGTTTTTGGTTCTGGAATACGATTTCAACAGGTATATTTCTCTTCTAGGCTTGTTTCAAAATAATTTAAAATTTCAGTGAGTATATTTTCTGTTTTAACGATGCCACCAATTGTAAAGATAAGGATACCTACAATTCAACGTTGCTGTTCAGAAAAGTGTATGCCAGGCAAAACAAGTTGCATCTCGGTAGCCTAAAAGTTAACTGACAAAATAATTTGCCAGTGTTTAAATTAACAACACTAACGTTTCATGTTTAACCGGAGAATTAGGGAAGCAGATGTTTGAAGGTGTAATAGCTGTTGAGTTTTATTCCTCAGTTATCGAGTTCCATAAGTATAAACCTTAAAAATGGTTTGCTTTTAAATCATAAAAAACCCAATTCAACGTTGCTGTTGAGAAACGTGTATGCCGGGCAAAACAACTTGCATCTCGGTAGCCTGAAAGTTAAGATATAATTTGCCTGTGTTTAAATTAATTTGAAATAAAGAGAATAAAGAAATAATTTTCCATTTTTTAATTGCATGATGCTGGCCGTTGTAAACCGTGTTTTAGGAAATATTTCAGATTGATTTATTGTGCGTCTGGACTATTTTGACACGTCACTCAAAATTAATTTAAAGTAATTTGAGATATTTGTCGTTATAAAAACTTTATGTCGAAGTCGGCCCAACAAATGTGTCGAAATTAACACCTCTCTCTCCCTTTGTCTCTCGCTCTGCCTTTTTAGTGTGAGTCTTTTTACAACTCCCACTGAGATTTTGGCTATTTTTTTTTTTTTTACCTAAACAGCGGGGACCCACATTCCTGACCCAAGTTAAGCTCCTCATGCACTAACTTAAAACACAGTATTAAGACGACTAAAATGTAAAATGACTAATTTCTTAAAAATGCTCTCTTAATTTACATGAAAGAAGTAAAAATGAACTAATTAATGTAATAGAAACGCTTTTTTGGAAAAGATAAGTCTTAAGTTTTTTCTTAAAACTGTTCAAATTTTCACAGTCTCTAAGTTTCCTGTGGCATGTCATTCCACACCTTAGGAGATGCTACCGAAAAAGACGGCAAGTCATAGTTTCGCAAGTTATAGCTAACATCGAGCAGCCGATGACTATTTGCAGATCTTATATTGCGCCGATGAACGTACCTCGTAACTAGGTTTGACAAATATAAAGGGGCTAGGTCATTTAAACATTTAAAAGTCATTTAAAGAATCTTAAATGCTATGCGCTGTTTAATCAAAAGCCAATGCAGCTCATACAGTATGGATTATACATGTTCATCTTTAGGTGTAAGCGTAACGATTCCGGCCGCTACGTTTTGAACATCCTCAAGTCTCTTCAAGGTTTGTTTAGGTAGTCCATACAGTAATGCAGTTACAAAAGTCCAGTATGGAGATAACGAAAGCACGTCTGAGTATTTCAGCGGTGAGGCGACTGATGAATTTCCTTATGCGGCTAATATTTCGAAGGTGATAGAAACCTGCCTTACACATGGCTGTGACATGGTGTTCCATAGACATAAGGAACCTCAATATTTCTAACTGGTGATGACTTGCAAATCACCTCATCACAGACTGAAATTGAGGTCAGTGGCGGGAACTAGGTTCTATCATGACTTGTGTATAACCAGGCATCTTACAACCAATTATTTACCTAAATATGTCACCATTTGTGGAGTACAGGTGAAAGTGAATCTTCATGCCAAAAGTACATGGGTGATGATATGTAATTCAGCCTTCGCCCCATATACATTTCCAGGATAAATGTATAAAATATAGTAGTAAATTTTCAAACTATAATATACATTTTCTCACGAAAATGACTTCTGTAGAGTCCGTATTCCCATGTTTACAAACGTTTGTGAGGCTGACAAAATAAAATTTGAATACATACTTTATTATGAACTATTACCTTCAAGGCATTGTAAGTTCTTTTTCTTTTAATTTCTATAATACTTACATGTACAAACTTGTTTCATCAGGGTTTCGTCGCCTTGAAGTTCTTTCTTATTTACTTAAAACAAACCGTTAACAAAAAAAAAAACCTGCAAACATGATTCAACTTCATCCTAGCATTTCTTAAATAGAACATAGGAATCGGCCAGGGGATAGGCCGAATATGGCCTCTTGTTAGTCTTGTTTTTCGCAAACGACGTTCCATTCTTCTCCGTTTTACTTTCTGTTCTTGGATCTCGATGGTAAACCAAGGTGACTTCGGACACAGGGTAACCGTTACAATCTTACTTTTGGCAGGAGCGTGGTCATCAAGTAGCGAACCTAACTTCATGTTGTATCCTTCGACCAAGTCGTTTTGCGATGCGATGTCAGTATCGATTAAATTCAAGTTCTTCATGTTCTTGCGAAAACTACACAAGTCAATGCGGTTAAGGCTCCTGTAGATTATGTCTTTCTTCTCGAGAAGAGGTTTGGGTAAGAACACTTTCTAACGTATTGCATAATGATCAGATAGAGCGAGATCCATTACCGAAATGTGTCCAACAATGTTATCTTCTGATCTGGAGATGATCAAATCTAGAATGTGGTTTCCTTTGTGTGTCGGTTGCTCTACGTGCTGAGCATAGCCAAAGGTTTGTGGCAATTCCATGAATTTGCCAGCACATGAGTTTTTATGATCATCTATGTGAAAGTTAAAATCACAAACTACTATAATTTGTCCCTTTTCATTCGCCAACTGCTCAAGGATTGATCCAAACTCTTCAAAAAACAGTTCACTGTTGGAGCCGTTTTTCTTTAAAGGCAGTGGTCGATAATCAAAAACAAAGTCTGAAGGACTTAATCACAGCAACAATGTATTCAAAACTTCTGAAACGCTTTGAAGGATTGACTTTTGTAAGAAGAGACTTCTTACACAGCACTGCAACGCCGAAACCACGTTTTTCTCTCGAAACACACCGAAAGACTTTAACCCTTAGGTGTGAGGTCGCTTTT
>NC_090895.1:41981134-41993634 GCF_036669925.1 Montipora capricornis | reverse complement strand
TTTGTTATCTGTCAGTGAACTGTGATCGGTTTTCGTTGGTTCATTGCAGTTTTCTTCATTTAAAACAAATGTACTGAACAACAAATGATCGCTTTAACTTGGGCCCACAGCCTTAAAAAGCGGTAACTATGTCAGTAAAGACTAAATTTCACACTACTCACTTGCAGGACAATAGTTCGCAAAGTCTACATCAACAAGATGAACCCGCGATTTTGGTTCTCAGCTGTTTTTCTGATGACAAGGATTGGTCTTATTAGTGCAGCTAACCAAGTTTGTAACAACGAAAACTCTGTTGCTGGCACGTTTCTTAAAGGCCACACTTTTAAAACATTGTGTGTTAAATGTCCATTGGAGTGTGCCATCATATGTGACCAGGATATCAGATGCCAAAGCTTAAATTTCATCTTTGGCGGCAACATTTGCGAGCTGAACAACAGAACGAAAGAAGCCAGGCCTGAAGACTTTTTACCCGATTCAACGCGATTCTACATGAAGCGAGCATTCAACAGAGGTATGAAGCATTAATAATTTATCTAAGGAATTTTAAGAAGCGATTCTGTTTGAAAGTAACTTGGTAAAGGGTCTATCTCCGTTTGACGTGTGGCATCTGTGGTTGGGAATGAGTTTGACTGGGATAAATTCACTCCGTTTTTGGACGCTGGGGGGAGGGGGGGTCGCGCTTTGGCTGCGCATGCGTAAAATTCTTTGTCTCGCCAGGAGCTCATGAATCTGGGGCTCCTGTGTTCTTGGTTTGGTCTCGTAGAAGGCAGTACAAGTAGGATTCGAACTCGATATCTCCTCATTTAAAGGCAAGCGCCATGACCACTAAAACACGGACGACTACGCGACAGCGCAACGGGGAAATGTCCATAAAGAATTGTGTGCGTGACCGGAAACGAGTTTTTGTGTTTTCGTTGCCGTATGACTCGATAACACCAGGTGATCTGGTGACGTAATTTGGAAGACTGGGATGAAAAATTTTAACACCGTATCCCACAACCGCGTGCGGCCTTAGGTGTTGTTTCAAAGCTCCCTGCAGTATTGCTATCGCCAAAACTCAACAGATCATTACGTGTCTACCACATCTCCTGCTACTGAACGAACGTTCAAGTAGACCCGACAAGCTGTAACCTCGCCTCTGCCATTTTAAATTCGAAAATAAGGCCGCGCGCGGTTGTGGGATACGGCGTTAAATTTTTTCTCCCCAGTCCTCCGAATTACGTCACCAGATCACCAGGCATATCTTACCGCGCCGAATTATATAATTTTATAATTCGGCCGTTATTGTTCAGAAAAAGTATTAAGTATTTTTAAATACAATCGTAGAAACTTGTAAGGCATCTGTTTCCTGGTTTTGATTGGACCCAACGCCGTAACAACAGTTTTAAACGGTGAACAGCTATTCTACGATCGCACTTAACCATATGGTTAGGTCACGGATTGTGGACATTGGACTTCGGACTTTGGACTACGGAGTTGAACTGGATATTGACCAAGATATCGTAGCATAAAACACTATTCAAATACTGTGAATTTTAAAGGCAATCGGTTAAAATTCATTCGAACAAAGTGTAGGCTACCCGTAGCCTCTTCTTTATATATAAAAACGTCTAATTTGGGGACAGAGGCTAAACGGTTCTCAAGAGGAAAAGGTTCTTAAATGTTCTTTAAGGTTGGGTTGTATATCAAAGAAAATGCATTGTTAATGTAAAAAAAAAAGTTAAATGTCCTCTTACACTACAGTTTTCCATTTATTTTACCTTTATTTATGCTAACCACAAAGACAAAAACAAAGCAAATGAGCAAAATGAAGCAGACGTTCTTCACTCTCTCTCAGTCTGGTTACTTTCTCAGTAAGTTCTTAACAATTTGGTTCATCGCCTCAGCATGAACGATATTATAAACGGGTTCTGATAAAAAAAAAGAGAGTGTATTAAAGTGGTTTCGTTGACTTTTGCTGAGTCGGAAGCCTCTAAATCTTAGCTAAAACTGAGGATTATCAAAAGAACATCCATATTGGGTCCGTATGGCATTTGCTACCACTCATCATTTATATTACACTGATAGTTATCGAAGTTTTGTACATTTCGCCTGCAGTGCAATTGGGCTCAATTCAAGAACTTCCCGCTGAATCGTGCGCTGAAATCAAAGCGAGTGAAGGAAACAAAGTTGCTGACAGCAAGCACTGGATATATTCAGATGAAAATGCTGGTCAGGCGATCCAGGCTACCTGTCAAGGTCAATGCTAGTTATTAGTATTTTTTTTGTAAAATCATGCGGCAAATCTATCTTTGAAGATCTCCTACTAGGTTTGACGCCATGCACTGGTAAGTACCCTGCGAGCAGAGTGTCTCTCGATCTGCCTAGATAAGTTGGAAGACGAAAGTAAACTCTGCTCGCCGCCTCCACATTTCGTATTGAGCATGCGTTAAAAATTTAAATGAATTCGGTGTCAGTCACGCGTGACCAGTAGCCACAAAACCACAAAACGAAAACAAACAGTAGGGATATTTTCGAACAACTCTGGCAAACACATGACAATCAAGGAATCATTTCATTGGAAACTCAAGATAGTCCATACTTTTAAAATGCCATTTCATTTTTTTACTGAAAAATGTATAGGTTTCTGTCAGACTAGTTTCTGTAACCGACACATAGGAAAAACTCATAGGAATTCTAACAGTTAAAATTGCCATGCTGTTGTAAGTTTCAAAATATTGATGACGCTTGGCGACTGATCATGCGCAAAAATTAAAAAATCAGATTTGACAAGTCGAAACTGGACTGACTCATCCAATTCTTTGGATGAGCGGCAAATCAAAGAATGTGGAGGCGGAGAGCACAGTCTACTTTCCTCTTCCCGACGTATCTAGGAAGATCGAAACAGACTCTGCT
Source organism: Montipora capricornis (assembly GCF_036669925.1). Lineage (NCBI taxonomy): Eukaryota > Metazoa > Cnidaria > Anthozoa > Scleractinia > Acroporidae > Montipora > Montipora capricornis. The sequence goes on along the minus strand of NC_090895.1, from coordinate 41,990,739 downwards.
CGCAGGGTAACTCGCAAGTAACTCAACAAATGAAATAAGACAGTAATGTGCGGCAAACCTGGAGCTTTTCCGCAGGCGTCTTTAAAATTTATCTAGTTCCTTCTTAAGACCAATGATCATTCTCGTATAGAAAATCGCTTGAATACAACAAATTGTTGACTTCTTCACCCGATAATTCTGTTGACATTGAACTCTTTTGGGCTCAAAATGACTGGCTCAACATGACTGGCAACCCGACTGACAATATTTTTCATTTCTCCTGACGAAAACATCCTGTTTTCAGACTAAAGAATAGAACCAATTAAAGGGCAATGTAATTCTAATTTCGCTGTTTTTAGGTCAAAATCGAAATTAGTACATTAGTTCACACGTATATCACTCTTGACAACCCAGTAACAAGATATCAATTATATTTATGGCACAAAGAGCTATCCGTATTAATTTTTGGCGACTTTTTCAAGACACCTCCTCCAAACTTGAAAAAATTGGCCAATTTTTTCACGTTTCAATCGATTTACATCCTCTCCATCCTTGGTTGAAAACAAGAGTGAATAGCTTCAGTGCACTTTAATGGTTATTGGTAACAAAACTACAGCATTAGTTTTTGGTTTTTACTGATGCTATGGCGTGACACTGCCCCTTTAAGATCGATTTCAAGTTGAAGTTTATAATTCACACTTATAATAAACTAAATGAAAAAAAATAAGGAGGACATGATAATAAAAGCTTAAACTTACAAGAGAGAGTGTGTAGTGGCTAAAGAAGCCAAGATTTCGAGTAGGCAACTACCACGATGCAGGTACAAAATATTGCAATTAGAACAGGACAGTGAGTCACAAAGAGACCAGATTTCATCTCGAATTCTCGACTTGCAATGAAAAGGTCGTACACCCATTCAAGGCAGTTGTTTGTTCAAGCTGTTCCTTTGTTTTCATGACAATTTTTGTTGTTGATGATGTTACACTGGTCTAAAAATGTGTATGACAAAGCGAAAGATAACTTATTTTCGTATAACAAAATAATTTCTTATTTTCAGAAGTGTGGCAAAAAATCAACGAAGATCCGGTTTGCTTTGGAGCTCGAGATGATCAATACGGTGCCTTCCACATGACTAAAACTGGAAATGTAACGGCCATGAAGCTCCTGCACAGAAGCGGATCCATCAAATGTAACAGCGTTGACGATGCTTCCTACTGGAGCTGTACCAACTTACACTACTATGCAAACAACACGTTTATGACGATCATCACAAATGCCAACAAAAAAGCCCTTCTGCCAACAGAGAAAGATATGGAAACGACGAGTTCCTGCAACCAGAAAAAGCACTTTTACGTTCTCGAAGGAATTAATCAAAGATCATCAGAGCTTGTTCTAAGCAGCCATTCCAGTCCATTACGTTTGTTGAAGAACCAGGAATTGCAGATATGGTATGGACAGGACTGGATAAATTGTTCGGAATATGACAGCAGTGGCAAGGCAGACAACAATGGCACTACTTGTGTTGATGTATTTGCCTGGTACATGTGAAAATAAAATAAAACCTAAGTTTGCAGCAAAAGCAACTGCAGTTACTGTGGCTAACTATATTTAGATTTCCGCCATGATTACAGTTTTTTTCTCGCAACTGTAATGTTTCTCGTCAGTGTTTACCGTGATATGCACAGACAAACAGAACCAGCCTCACTGAATTGAACTAAGCCAGTTTGTACCATTGATGAAATAATAAAATCATGAAGCACTAGTTTGGGCTATTTGGATTTGTGGTTGATTTCAGTTGTGTTGTTTACATGTCTTTTCTTCGGTTAACCTTAAATTGCGTAGGGAGTAAAAGCAAGTAATTGGTAAAACTACACAAAATCGACTCGACCGCCGTGACACAAGACCCTAAAAACGTATGTGCTGCTGCAAACATTACTTTTAACAGGGGCGGATTTAGGGAGGGGGGGGGGATCTTGGCCCCCCTTTTCCCCCACGTATTTAAAGAGCTTCTGTATGACCCAACCGACTTTTAAGTGGTACAGTGTGCATCAGGCGGTTTTACTTCAGAGAATGATTAGTTCAGTTTCAGAGCCTTTCGTATTTAAAATGCATCTTCACTAACGTGAATTTTTCGGATAGAGGGCATGTAGGGGGGAGGTGCGCTCTCCCCGCAATTTCTTCGGCCCCCTCTTTCTGCCATTTCTGCATCCGTCCCTGTTTAAGTTATCACGTTATAATTTATTAATTTTGCAAATACATATTCTACCTGAAAAACCTATTATTATGGATAACGAGCGCTGTGACTGGCTAAGAGCTACGGACCGATTACGAAATTAGCACATTAAAAATTAAAATAACGCCAAATTGACACTTCTCTGTATTCATTAACGTTTCTTTGGCCGTTAATAATTGAGAATGACGACAAAATTTACCTTACCAAATTGTACTCATTGCTCACGAAAAAAAATATATCTGTTTCTTTGGACGGAGTAGACGGACAATCGCTCGCACTACAAGCGATCCCTTCCGTTCAAATCAACTAATCGAGTTCCCTGAGCCAAGGTTTCTCTCTTGCGGATATTAATATATTCCATCCCAAGTTTCTTTAACCTGGCCAACATTTTGCTGGAAGTAATGAAGAATGATAGTTATCATTTTCACAGGCCTTAAAACAACGGTCAAGTAGATACTCGGCCCATTTCGATTGATCACAGGAGACGATTACGATGAGCTTTTACACGTCTTCTCTCACTCATTAGCCGTTTAGTTTCAGGGCTAAGCCTAGTGGTGGTCAATTTTCGTACTGCCCTTTAAGGTGAATGTAGGTCTGCTACTGACAATTAGAAGAAAAAATGTTTCCACAGTTCACTGACATTCCCCTAGTGGATCATCAGTTTCAAATGTACCCTCTCAATGTCAAGTTTTCAGGCACAAAATGTTTTGAATAACCGATCCGTGGAAAGGAATTTGTACAGGTTTGTTTACGAGAACCATAAATTGAACCACGCTCATTGCAGCGAATTTGGGACACTCCCGATGTAACCGGAAATATGTCAGGCTCATACGTAGAAAAAAGATCTAAGCGAATTAGAGTGTTGTGCAACAAACGTGTGATACTTGATCAGTTGAACACATTGATAGGATTCGCAGACTCACTGAATAAGGTGTCTGTGGCAATGATGGGGAGCAGTGTTGGCGCAGTGTTGACAGCAATCGCCTCCCAACAATGTGGCCCGAGTCCAAATCCCAAACAGGAGTCACATGCGGGTTGAGTTTGTTAAGTGGTTTTCTACTTTGCTCCGAGAGGTCCGGCGCTGGACCAGAAACCCCCTTGCTCGGTTGCGCTCTACCCCTGAAGATTCGCAGCCATTTACGAGCCTAATGGTCTCGCAGTCAGCTTGTCTTTATCCTCGGGATTTTTGGATTCGCCTCGTGGAACCTGTGTTTCATATTCCATGGGATTTCTTCAGTTTTTTTCCACATATTTTTTAAGAACGAAGATTTTAGTGTAAAGGTTTTTCATCTTTATTATTCCCATTTTTAAGAACGAATAATTTTCATGGTCAAATATTTGTTAAGCCCTCCTACGTGATTCAGTTTTTAATTCGTACATGTACTATCTGGCTGTTTCTGAGATAAAAGATTTTAATTTCACACCGAGTTTGTTTTATTTGTTAACCTTATTTTTGGGGTTGAGAGTTTGCTTTGTAAATTTCTCTCCCTCATTTTACAGACTAACCCTAACTTTTGTCTATGATTTTTTCTCAACTCACCATTCACACACACAATATTCCCCTCAAACTACCTACTAATTAGTGAATGTTTTAGTTAGTGGAGAGAAACTCCTTCTTGTAAGGAGGATTCTTCTATAACACCAATTAAGAAAGCCAAAAAGGTTGCTAGGTTAACTGCTGCTTCATGTATTACTACTAAATGACCAAACTAAAAAAACACCAACCTCTTATTCCATCCAATTATTCTTTGATTGCACTCACGTGCGTAAGAAAGCCATGTTGGTGCCAAAACAATAGAAAAATATAGCTCAAGTTTTGCATAATAATACAGTCAAATTTCCAAAAGACTTTTTCTTTATTGTTCTTTCAACCAACATAGCCGCTGTGACGTCAGCTTCAATCAAATTGTTCATATAAAAAATTTCGCGAATAACCAATTTTTGCACCCTGGTATAGACTTTCGCAAAAGTTCATACCCTGGAAGACCACACATAGTCCAAGACTGCAATATATTGATATAAGTACATGAAATTTTTCAGAAGTGAAATGTTTTTGATGCAAGATTAATCACTACAGTTGTTGAACAGTTTGAGAAAAAGATTTAAAAAAAAACAAATTCAGTAAGACGAACAGACTGGGACCAATGACCGCGCAAATATTTCATGTTGCTTCCATCAAGGCAAATTTAATTTTTGCGTTTAGTTTAAAGACGTTAGCGTTCTCTAGGCCAGGTTAACTCGCCTTTTCGAACGCTCCACGCAAAGCCACTTTTACTTTGTTTCATTCAATTTGGATAATTTCGCTTCGTTTTCCTATGGGCGGGAACAGAGGTTCGCCAAAATAAATGGTGCTATGTTACGTTATTTTAGAGTGTTTCGGTAACATCTTTAGTTAATCACGAGTTTAATAGTCGAAAATGGTAATGTGGAATTCCTTTACTGATACAATTATCGTTACATCACAAACAAGATGATTATGAGCAAGACGACCTTTCTGCAGCCGATTTGCCAGAAACTTGAAAAACTTCGGCCCGATTTTTACAAGATCACCGAAATGCAATCCGTTTCAATCTTGTGCGTTTGTCTCCATCCTTCCTTCTCTTTCCTTTTGGTGTCTTTCTTATGTTGTTGAACAGTTTTAAGTGGTTATTGTAATGTTTCATTCTACTTTTTGGACATTTTGGGTGTCACGAAATTACAAAATTTGCGTGACATAGCCCCTTTAAGTTTGACTCATATTCATTCAAAGCGTACATTCCAAATAAATGTTAACTTTACACACCACTTAGATTCTGTCCTCTCTTGAATGTATCAATTAATATTTTAAAAAACTCGTTTTTCATCATATCACGGCGTTTGGTTATCTTGTTCCCAGTCATTCCCAGCTATCGCTGCAGAAGAGAGCGGTGGCGCTCTATCCCATTCCCTTGCGTCCACACCGGTTCATTTCACGCCAACTACGTGTTGTATTTGGAACTTCTAAAAGTTTAAAAACAAAGAAATTACCCACGTCCGCTCAGAGCAGTAACAGTTTCTTAAATTCCTTTAGGGGTTTTCCCTCTTGAATCTCCCTCAACTCTCTCTCCAAAGTGAAGTCATTTTTACGTTTCTCTTTGCTTTGGCACGCTGTTGGCTTGAGGGAATCACTTGACTTGCATATAATTTATTCGAAGAATGTAGTAAACAACAATATTTGTTCTCACAGAGCGGTTTTCAATTAAGTAAAGAAAGTAATTAGCGAATTGCTTTCGTTTTGCATTACTTCACTCAGTGATTGGTTCAAAGTTCTAGGGCCATTTTTTCAACCAATCAGAAGTGAAACTAAAACCAATCATGGCTTGCAAGCGTGCACATTTTCCCGCGCTTTGCGTCGGCTACGTGTAATTACTTCGAGTTTTGATTGGTTTACTGGATTGTCTCCGTCCTTTTTGATTGGCCGAAGTAATTACTTTGGTTTTGGTTTTACGACACTCGATTGAAACTCACTCTAGTGTACTGGTTATCACGCCCAATTGCAACTAGTGATACGGGGAACGTGAGCTGAAATTTCACTCAGGGAAATAGTCCACAATTTAACACGTTTCTTCAGGGTTTGTAGGTCAGTGCTATAAAAAAGGTGACCACTGATCTCCTTTTTTTAGAAGGGGATTTTTGTAGTGGATAACAGATAACCAGGCAAGTACTTTTAATGGGTAAGGGATATCTGACAAGATGACCTCAAAAATGAAGGATAAGAGAAGTAGTTTTAGGGCTACTAAAATTAAGTTTGGGTTCAACATTTGTCATTATCATGTATAGTGTGCTTGATTCATACTTTTTTTCGTCTTTAACGGTGAGTTTTCCCATCTCCCTCGATCCGTGCTTGGTTATCTACCATTCATCTCATCGTTGCAGTCACCTTTGCCCATTCCAAGTTTCTAGTGCACCACTTTTGTCCCTAATAAACCTGCGGCTGACCATTGCATTTTTTTCTTTCAATACTGGCACACAGATTCTTCCTTGTGAAGTTTACGAAAGAGACCCACTTTCGTCTTCTTTTGATAGCTTCTGGCCTGAAATCACCGTGAAACGAGGATAGAAAAATCATGTTCTTCGTCTTTGTGTTTTTCCAGCCGGATACAAAGCATCTAACGACTGTATTAAGCCTTCACATGAAAATATCTCAAAGGAATGACCAAGAGATAAAAACAAGCGTTTCCGAGATGACGTCTCAATCATCTCCAGTCCCCCTTAGTGATACAACGGATACAACGGAGTGGGAAAATAAAAGGTGCGAGTACAAAACTGTAAAAAATGTTGTATACTAATATAAATTAAAGTAAATTTAGTATTATGTAACCTTTTTCCACTGATTTGTAACTATTATTCTACAGTGTGTAATTTACATCTACTGGTTACCTACTTTATTTAAAGTCACTTACTTGTAAACATCCCTCAACTGAAGATGGATACAGAGTATCCGAAACATGTCTTGCAAATTTAAAAGTTGTGTTGTTTTTTTTAAATATTTTAATAGTAATAATAATTATCATAATCATTATCATTATCATTATTATTATTATTGTTGTTACTATTATTATTACTATTATTATTATCATTATTACATTTTTTGGAACCCTCAACATAAAACCCTCGACCCTCGACGCTCAACCAAAAGGCAGACTCTTTATGGTAAACAACTGTAACCTGTCACTCAGGAAAAGAGAGAGATTCATCCAAAAAAAAAAAACACATCTTGCAGTCGGAAGACTGAAATACATGTCTTGCATATATTCTGAATAAAAATAATAATTAAATCGAGTTTAGATACATGACTCAAACAACCATAAATGTAACTATTCTTAGCCTTATCAGTCTTTACTTGATATACAGCTCATTAATAGCTTATGACAGTCGTTCAAAATGATGTCTTCAAAGTAACACATATTTCCCTCCCTTATTTCAGTGTCAAATATTTCCCTACTGCCAATCGACTGACTATTCCTTTTGGGCCAAAGGAACTTCTCCGCGTATTTTTGGAGATTCGTAATCCAAAATGTCACTACTTGGCCATATTTGATGTTGTCAATAAATTAATATCCTTGCACACTAATGAAAACAAAATTTGGATATCTTAAAGGCTGTCACAAAGTGAATAAGGTGTTAAAAGACCGTTTACGGCCAAATATAGATGTTGCACGTTGTCTACATACTGAATAACGAAAAAGTGTTTCAGCTTTCAGCTTTCTTTTCCATTATTTCAGACTTAATTCCTTACATAATTATCAGAGTTATTTTCTTAGTTATGTGATGGATGGAAGAAGCAGCAGCATGCGTGACGGTCTGAGATATTTTAATCCGAAATAGTGACATTTTTTAAAAGTGGAGATTGAGCCAATAAGTTGAGATTCCTTTATTGCTTGAAGTCATAAAAAAGGAGAATCGCTTTTCAGCGTTTCATTGACAAGGGTCAATGTACTCATTATTACATATTTATTAGAAGATTGATGACACTGGTTCATGCATTTATGTATTTAGTAACTCCAACTATTTAATTATATTACAAGATAAGAAAAACACGCCACGATTTAAAAAAAACACTTCAACTCCGGCTGTGGCTATCTAAGAAGTGAAGACTATCTAAATACAAAGCCGGGAAACTAAGTTTATCAGTAAAAGTTGCAATACATCGAGTGAAATTAAAACATCAGTAATCCCATCGAGCATAGCTTTATAATTAGATGACTGCTCTGATCTACTTATATAGGGGAATTCAGTGGCGCGCTCGCAAACATATGACATAAGTGTCACTGAATCTGTCCCGTTTTTGCAAAGAACAAGTAATAGTTGACATTACAGGTTATACCGTGGCGACGAGTTTTTCAATTCAGAGACCTTTTTCAAAAAGCTCTCTGTGTCTGGGTTGAATTTTCGTCGAAAAATTGATAATTTGGGTGGTTTTTGGTCAACAGACGTTAATTATTTGTAAAATGTGGATAAAATAATCCTGTGGGCATGTAATTAAGTTAAATATGCAAGATTTCGAGCGAATAAAAGCGAATATTTTGAGGAATAACAAAATTCTGTGCGATAATAGTAGCACGACGAGGAACACGACTGCACGGACAACAAGGAAATCATCTTACCTTTGCAGCGATTTCAAAATTGGGGATTCCATCCAGTGAACCAAAATCCTTTACTTTATCTTTCCGATGTATTTAATGTTATGTTTTGGCTGAAAACTTACATAAGGCCGCTCCACAACCGAAACAAAATTTCGCCTTCGCGGGCTTCAAATGGCCCAAAGTGAAATGCGCTTCATGTAGGCATAATAAAAGCTGCAAAGACAAATTTTTCAGGAAAACTGGGGCCATATCTCCCAAGTGAAGACGCCAAATAAAATGGCGGTATCGCATTGAGTACCCCGGTGATACAGTGTATGTCTATCCCCGCACACATATCACTGGTGACATGTGTACCCCCGGTAGGGATACAAAAAACACTGAAGCTTTGTACCCGGGGGCCTCCAAAGCCTTGAATGAAAAACATGGAGGCTACGAGTATTTTGTATTTATTCATATTCGTTTGTTATTTTCTCACCTTTTTGAACATATATATATATATATTTTCCCTTCGCTTTTTACACCTCTTTTTTTATTGCCAGACTGGCAATCGAAAGCTCAGTGTTTTTGAAACTTTTAACCAAAGAACGTTTTTAACTTTTCAATTATGCCCCCTGGTTACTCATCGATATTTAAATATACTTACTAGCCATATATAAGCTTATTAGCTAGTACTTTGCTGGACAGACTACAGCGTTTGCTTTACCAGGGGATACACATATCACTGACTACGATTACCGTGATATGCGTATCCCCGAAATATGTTGGGGATATACATGTCACTTAACTGGCGATCTCAGTGATATGTGTATCCCCTGGTTAGCGCACTATCGTCTGTCTAGTTTTTAAGTTGTCAGTGATAATTGGGAATCAATAATACTTGCTGTGAGTTGATAGAATATTTCATGTACTTACGTACTAGCCAGAAAAAAACGCTAGTAGCTAGTAATTTGCTAGACAGGCGACAACGCCGATAGGCCAGAAGATCACTAGGAGACAACAGACACTAAGTGCAACATTTGTGCTTATTTCTTTTGCTAAGCCTTCTAATACCTGGGTCCGGTTTTTCAAAAGCCGATTAACGGTAATAACAAATAACAAAAATAAGCAAAAGAAACTCAGTTTCACCAAAAAGTTGAAAACATGAAACAAAAGTTTACGCTAATCCTCGATTAAGTTAATCGGCTTTGGAACAACCGGGCCCTGCTCTCTAAAGGAACACCACAACACCGAGCCAAACACAGATCTTGGGCAAACTGCGGAAGGTCTTTTCTACAAAGGACTGGTAACAG
>NC_090895.1:41963634-41973634 GCF_036669925.1 Montipora capricornis | reverse complement strand
CAGATGTTCGATGGTGTAATAGCTGTTGAGTTTTATTCCTCAATTATCGAGTTCCAGAAGTATAAAACTTAAAAATGGATTGCTTCAAAATCAGAAAAGAACCAATTCACCGTTGCTGTTGAGAAAAGTGTATACCAGGCAAAAAAAGTTGCCTCTCGGCAGCCTGACAGTTAAGAAATAATTTGCCTGTGTTTAAATTAACAAATACACCAATACATCACTAACGTTTCATGTTTAACCGGAGAATTAGAGAAGCAGATGTTCGAAGGTGTAATAGCTGTTGAGTTTTATTCCTCAGTTATCGAGTTCCATAAGTATAAAACTTATTAATGGTTTGCTTTTAAATCATAACATGGTTGGTGATCATAAAAGAACCAATTCAACGTTGCTGTTAAGAAACGTGTATGCCGGGCAAAACAACTTGCATCTCGGTAGCCTGAAAGTTAAGATATAATTTGCCTGTGTTTAAATTAATTTGAAATAAAGAGAATAAAGAAATAATTTTCCATTTTTATATTGCATGAGGCTGGCCGTTGTAAACCGTGTTTTTGGAAATATTTCAGATTGATTTATTGTGCGTCTGGACTATTTTGACACGTCACTCAAAATTAATTTCAAGTTATTTGAGATATTTGTCGTCATAAAAACTTTATGTCGAAGTCGGCCCAACAAATGTGTCGAAATTAACACCTCTCTCTCCCTTTGTCTCTCGCTCTGCCTTTTTAGTGTGAGTCTTGTTACAACTCCCACTGAGATTTGGTAAATTTTTTTTACCTAAACAGCGGGGACCCACATTCCTGACCCAAGTTAAGCTCCTCGTGCACTAACCTAAAACACAGTATTAAGACGACTATAATGTAAAATGACTAATTTCTTAAAAATGCTCTCTTAATTTACATGAAAGAAGTAAAAATGAACTAAGTAATGTAATAAAAACGCTTTTTTGGAAAAGATAAGTCTTAAGTTTTTTCTTAAAACTGTTCAAATTTTCACAGTCTCTAAGTTTCCTGTGGCATGTCATGAGGATACCTAAACTTTGAGCCAGGATTCGAGCTAGGATCCGAACCAGGATTCCAGCCAGGATTCGAGCTAAGATGAGCTTTCTCCGCTATTTATTCTCGAATCTCTCGGTTAGGTTAGGTCTCGAATCGGTTAGGTTAGGTCTATTTAGGTTGGTTCTAGTCTAGTTAGGTCTAGTTAGGGTTAGGGTAGGTCTCGGTTAGGTTATGTTAGGTCTCGGTTAGGTCTCGGTTAGGTCTCGAATCCTGGCTCGGATCCTAGCTCGGATCCTGGCTCGAATCCTGGCTTTATTCTTAGTTTATCTCGCATGTCATTCCACACCTTAGGAGATGCTACCGAAAAAGACCGCAAGTCATAGTTTCGCAAGTTATAGCTAACATCGAGCAGCCGATGACTATTTGCAGATCTTATATTGCGCCGAGGAACGTACCTCGTAACTAGGTTTGAAAAATATGAAAGGGCTAGGCCATTTAAACATTTAAAAGTCATTTAAAAAATCTTAAATTCTATGCGCTGTTCAATCAGAAGCCAATGCAGCTCATACAGTATGGATTGTACATGTTCATCTTTAGGTGTAAACGTAACGATTCCGGCAGCTACGTTTTGAACATCCTCAAGTCTCTTCAAGGTTTGCTTAGGTAGTCCATACAGTAATGCAGTTACAAAAGTCCAGTATGGAGATAACGAAAGCACGTATGAGTATTTCGGCGGTTCGGCGACTGATGAATTTCCTTATGCGGCTAATATTTCGAAGGTGATAGAAACCTGCCTTACACATGGCTGTGACATGGTGTTCCACAGACGTAAAGAACCTCAATATTTCTAACTGGTGATGACTTGCAAATCACCTCATCACAGACTGAAATTGAGGTCAGGGGCGGGAACTAAGTTCTATCATGACTTGTGTATAACCAGGCATCTTACAACCAATTATTTACCTAAATATGTCACCATTTGTGGAGTACAGGTGAAAGTGAATCTTCATGCCAAAAGTACAGGGGTGATGATATGTAATTCAGCCTTCGCCCCATATACATTTCCAGGATAAATCTATAAAATGTATTAGTAAATTTTCAAACTATAATATACATTTTCTCACGAAAATGACTTCTGTAGAGTCAGTATTCCCATGTTTACAAACGTTTGTGAGGCTGACAAATTAAAATTTGAATACATACTTTATTATGAACTATTACCTTCAAGGCATTGTAAGTTCTTTTTCCTTTAATTTCTATAATACTTACATGTACAAACTTGTTTCATCAGGGCTTCGTCGCCTTAAAGTTCTTTCTTATTTACTTAAAACAAACCTTTTACAAAAAAAAAACCTGCAAAGATGATTCAACTTCATCCTAGCATTTCTTAAATAGAACATAGGAATCGGCCAGGGGATAGGCCGAATATGGCCTCTTGTTAGTCTTGTTTTTCGCAAACGACGTTCCATTCTTCTCCGTTTTACTTTCTGTTCTGGGTAAACCAGGGTGACTTCGGACACAGGGTTACAATCTTACTTTTGGCAGGAGCGTGGTCATCAAGTAGGGAACCTAACTTAATGTTGTATCCTTCGACCAAGTCGTTTCGCGATGCGATGTCATTATCGATTAAATTCGAGTTCTTCATGTCCTTGCGACAAGTCAATGCGGTTAAGGCTCCTGTAGATTACGTCTTTCTTCTCGAGGAGAGGTTTGGGTAAGAATACTTTCCAACGTATTGCATAATGATCAGATAGAGCGGGATCCATTACCGAAATGTGGCCAAGAATGTTATCTTCTGATCTGGTGATGATCAAGTTTCTTTGTGTGTCGGTTGCTCTACGTGCTGAGCAGAGTCAAAGGTTTGTAGCAATTCCATGAATTTACCAGCACATGAGTTTTTATGATCATCTATGTGAAAGTTGAAATCACAAGCTACCATAATTTGTCCCTTTTCAGTAGCCAAATGCTTAAGGATTGATCCATGGAAAGTCTTCAAAAAGCAGTTCGCTGGTGGAGCCGTTTTTCTTTAAAGGCAGTGGTCGATAGACTACTACAAGTCTGAAGGTTTTAGAGCTGGACTTAATCACAGTATCAATGTATTCAAAACTTCTGAAACGCTTTGAAGGATTGACCTTTGTAAGAAAAGACTTCTTACACAGCACTGCAACGCCGAAACCACATTTTTCCCTCGAAACACACCGAAAGACATCCATGATATCGATTGTTTTCCTTGATCACAAAGTCATTCAGGATGGTAGCCTTGTTTTTAATAGATCTCGTGTTTAGCAAACAAAATTCAATGGCCTTGCATGGTGTAATTCTCACAGGGATTTGTGCCAGGCGTGTTTGCACTTTGCGCGTCCCATTGAGAAAAGGTCCTCACAGCAGACAGACTTGCGCGATAAACATTTTTGTTAATATGATTACTGTTGATTACATTGTGTGTTATGTGATGGTGCCAATGCAAAAATACGCACAGGAATATGACATGAGTTAACGGGTGGTGTAGAACTTGTCGTTCGTTGACTGTTGGATATTTGAGTAAAATCAAATATTGTAGATCCATTTTCCCAGCCAGGATTCACTCCAATATCTCCAGATAGTAACAAAATCCTTCGTGCAGCTGTTGCATAAGAGTAATAGACAATACGACACTTCGACAGTTTACTCTTTCTTGTGGCGAATCGCTTTTCAGCGTTTCAAGTTTGGTAAATTTGTTGACACTGGTTCATGTACTCATTATTACAAATTTATTAGAAGATGACGTTTTGATGACATTGGTTCATGCATTTATTTACTTAATGAACTCCAACTATTTACGAGAAGGAAAAAATATGCACAAGCCAGTTGTTTTTAATACAACACTTTAACTTTTGCGGCTTCTAAGAAATGAGTGCAAATTAGAGAATTGAAGCACTGGGTTAAACTCATATGAAGTTTCTGGTTCTGGATTACGCTTTCAACAGGTATATTTCTCTTCTAGGCTTGTTTCAAAATAATTTAAAATTTCAGTGAGTATGTTTTTTGTTTAAACGAGGCCTTCAATTGTCAAGATATGGATACCTACATTTCCTACGAGCTTTCTACTTAGAACAAGTTATATTTAAAAACAACACGCACATCAACAGATACCCTCCGAGAGCAAACGTTTTTGGGAATTTTTAAGTGACAAGGGTGCAGCTGTAAGACGATCTAAATTAAAAGGAAATAAGTTTATAAAAGTTGAAATACATCGAGTGAAGGTAAAACATGCATCGGTAACCACACCGAACATAGCTTTAAGAAGACTGCTCGTGCTCTGATCTACTTAGATAAGGGTTTTTCAATGGCGTGCTCGCAATCACACGACATATACCTCATTGCACCGCTTCCATTTTTGCAAAGAATCAGTAATAGTTGGCATTACAGCTGATCTAGTGGAGTAAAGTTTTTACTCCAGCAATTTCGAGACTCAAGTCAGAGTGATCCCAAGAGTGAGTGAAGCCAAGTCGGAGTGATCAAGACTTGTGAAAACTATCGTTTTGCTATACGTCAGTTAAGTCATTCCAATACAACTGTCCGAGAAAACAGAAACTTATTTTTATATACGAATTTTTTCTCTTCTCAAAGTCATCGGCGTAATCTGATCAATCCTCCTAGATATGAGCGCTGAATATTGAAGGACCATTGCATAGTAAGCAACATGTGAAATCGATGATTTAAGCCAGCTATAAACCAGATAATGTTTGTACAATTTTGGATTCAGAATCTGAAATTGTCCAAACAATGTAGGGGTCATTCATGCACTAAACCACGGCCCCCTTTCAAGGTATGTCACAAACATTCAACAGAGATTCCTAAACGAAATCCGCAATTCATTTTTTGGTCTCCAAATTTGCATGAAACAAAAGCAAAGTGAGTTCTGTGGGCGTTTGTAAGACTCTTTTTCTCGTCAGTAATTTATTTTTTTCCAACAGCATTGAAGTGCCTTCACTTGTATGTGATTTCCGTTCAGGTTTACTTCAATATCTCCAGATAGTAGCCAAATCCTTCATGCAGCTGTTGCATAAGAGTACTAGGCAATACGACACTTCGACAGTTTACGCTTTCTTGTGGCGAATCGCTTTTCAGCGTTTCAAGTTTGGTAAATTTGTTGACACTGGTTCATGTACTCATTATTACATATTTATTAGAAGATGACGTTTTGATGACATTGGTTCACGCATTTATTTACTTAACGAACTCCAACTATTTACGAGAAGGAAAAAACATGTCCAAGCCAGTTGTTTTTAATACAACACTTTAACTTTTGCGGCTTCTAAGAAATGAGTGCGAATTAGAATTGACCCAGAATTGAAGCACTGGGTTCACTGGTTCTGGATTACGCTTTCAACAGGTATATTTCTCTTCTAGGCTTGCTTCAAAATAATTTAAAATTTCAGTGAGTATATTTTTTTGTTTTAACGAGGCCACCAATTGTCAAGATATGGATACCTACATTTCCTACGAGCTCTCTACTCAGAACAAGTTATATTTAAAAACAACACGCACATCAACAGATACCCTCCGAGAGCAAACGTTTTTGGGAATTTTTATGTGACAAGGGTGCAGCTTTAAGACGATCTAAATTAAAAGGAAATAACTTTGTAAAAGTTGAAATACATCGAGTGAAGGTAAAACATGCATCGGTAACCACACCGAACATAGCTTTAAGAAGAGTGCTCGTGCTCTGATCTACTAAGATAAAGGTTTTTCAATGGCGTGCTTGCAATCACACGACACATACCTCATTGCACCTGTCCCATTTCTGATCCAGTGGAGTAAAGTTTTTACTCCAGCAATTCCGAGACTCAAGTCAGAGTGATCCCAAGAGTGAGTGAAGCCAATTCGGAGTGATCAAGACTTGTGAAAACTATCGTTTTGCTTTACGTCAGTTAAGTCATTCCAAAAGTGACAACTGTCCGAGAAAACAGAAACTTATTTTTATATACGAATTTTCCCTCTTCTCAAAGTCATCGGCGCAATCTCATTAATCCTCCTAGATATCAGCGCTGAATATCAAAGGACCATTGCATAGTAAGCAACATATGAAATCGATGATTTAAGCCAGCTATAAACCAGATAACGTTTGTTTGTACATACACATACATATATTTTTTTGTGATTGCTGTAATTTCTTCGTTTTTGTAAGTGCTGTAACTCCAATATGGAAATGTTAAAAAACAAAAATAAAATACAAAAAAAAAAAAAAAATTTTGGCTTAAGAATTTGAAATTGTCCAAACAATGTAAGAACCATTCATGCACTAAACAACGGCCCCTTTTCAGGTAATTCACAAAGATTCAACAGAGATTCCTAAACGAAATTCACAATTCATTTTTTGGCCTCGAAATTTGCATGAAACAAAAGCAAAGTGAGTTCTGTGAGCGTTTGTCGGGCTCTTTTTTTGTCAGTAAATTAATTTTTTTCCAACAGCATTGAAGTGCCTTCTCTTGCATGTGATTTCCACTCAGGTTTACTGTGTAAGAGCGGTCTGCACATCGGAATTGCATTCCATGCCTTTTCTTTTTTCTTTACCAAAGCTCCCGTTATCATATCCCTTGTTTTAAATCTCTTGAAACGTTACCCAAGTTCCACAAGGAGCAATTGTTCCTCCTCGCTGAAATTTGTTTTCCTGCTTTTACTTTCGGACATGTTTCCCACACAAGTTCATTAATTTACATGCAATTTATAATGCATGCTGATGATAACACAAAAAAAATTCGACTCGGCTCGTCTACGTATACGTTTTAATAATGCAAATTAAACAAAGTTTAGACATGGTTTACAAAAA
Source organism: Montipora capricornis (assembly GCF_036669925.1). Taxonomy (NCBI): domain Eukaryota; kingdom Metazoa; phylum Cnidaria; class Anthozoa; order Scleractinia; family Acroporidae; genus Montipora; species Montipora capricornis. The sequence continues at coordinate 41,966,827 of NC_090895.1, read as the reverse complement.
ACTCGTCAAAGCCGTGATTCAATCTTAAACCAGGTCTAACCTAGGCTTCGTTTAAATAATCGGCCCTTTTAGATTGTCGGCCCGGGCTTCGAACCCTTGGCTCCAGCGCGGTAGTTCGAGGCTTGAAGCTTATTCAGTCAGTGTGACCAAACACGTCTCTCCCTCAAATTGAAGGATTATTCTTAATTGTCAATTTCTTCCAAGTAAAGAAAGTTCATTTTGAACACTGAAAGCTTGATAGGGATCATGGGAAAAAATTTTAAATCAAGCCTCAGACTTATTAAGACCTATTCAGCAATGATTATATATATACTGTATATACTAATTAGTTTTGGGAAATAATCGGCATATTTTCTAGTCAGTTGATGTTTATTGGTTAAGTGGATAAAACAGTTCCTTCAAAGTGGACGCGCCGGGTTCAAATCCTGTCCAGGGGCTGCTTTTACTGAATTTCCCTTCTTTTTCATACCACAAGTCCTGGGACAGAGTGATCAAAATGGAGGATAATACTTCATTTAAGGCAAACTGACAATGAAGGATATTCCTTCATTTAAGGAAGAGATCGTGTTGGTGTGACGCAAAATTAAGACTTTATTATCTGTCAGTGAACTGTGATCGGTTTTCGTTGGTTCATTGCAGTTTTCTTCATTTAAAACTAATGTACTGAACAACAAATGATCGCTTTAACTTGGGCCCACAGCCTTAAAAAGCGGTAACTATGTCAGTAAAGACTAAATTTCACACTACTCACTTGCAGGACAATAGTTCGCAAAGCCTACATCAACAAGATGAACCCGCGATTTTGGTTCTCAGCTGTTTTTCTGATGACAAGGATTGGTCTTATTAGTGCAGCTAACCAAGTTTGTAACAACGAAAACTCTGTTGCTGGCACGTTTCTTAAAGGCCACACTTTTAAAACATTGTGGGTTAAATGTCCATTGGAATGTGCCATCATATGTGACCAGGATATCAGATGCCAAAGCTTAAATTTCATCTTTGGCGGCAACATTTGCGAGCTGAACAACAGAACGAAAGAAGCCAGGCCTGAAGACTTTTTACCCGATTCAACGCGATTCTACATGAAGCGAGCATTCAACAGAGGTATGGAGCATTAATCATTTATCTAAGGAATTTTAAGAAGCGATTCTGTTTGAAAGTAACTGGGTAAAGGGTCTATCTCCGTTTGACGTGTGGCATCTGTGGTTGGGAATGAGTTTGACTCGGATAAATTCACTCCGTTTTTGGACGCTGGGGGGAGGGAAGGTCGCGCTTTGGCTGCGCATGCGTAAAATTCTTTTGTCTCGCCAGGAGCTCATGAATCTGGGGCTCCTGTGCTCTTGGTTTGGTCTCGTAGAAGGCAGTACAAGTAGGATTCGAAGTCGCTATCTCCTCATTTAAAGGCAAGCGCCATGCTCACTAAAACACGGACGACTACGCGACAGCGCAACGGGGAAATGTCCATAAAGAATTGTGTGCGTGACCGGAAACGAGTTTTTGTGTTTTCGTTGCCGTATGACTCGATAACACCAGGTGATCTGGTGACGTAATTTGGAGGACTGGGATGAAAAATTTTAACACCGTATCCCACAACCGCGCGCGGCCTTAGGTGTTGTTTCCAAACTCCGTGCAGTATTGCTATCGCCAAAACTCAACAGATCATTACGTGTCTACCACATCTCCTGCTACTGAATGAACATTCAAGTAGACCAGACAAGATCTAACCTCGCCTCTGCCATGTTAAATTCGAAATAAGGCCGCGCGCGGTTGTGGGATACGGCGTTAAAATTTTTCTCCCCAGTCCTCCGAATTACGTCACCAGATCACCAGGCATATCTTACCGCGTCGAATTATATAATTTTATAATTCGGCCGTTATTGTTCAGAAAAAGTATTTAGTATTTTTAAATACCATCATAGAAACTTGTAAGGCATCTGTTTCCTGGTTTTGATTGGAGCCAACGCCGTAACAACAGTTTTAAACGGTGAACAGCTATTCTATGGTTAGGTCACGGATTGTGGACATTGGACTTCGGACTTCGGACTACGGAGTTGAACTGGATATTGACCAAGATATCGTAGCATAAAACACTATTCAAATACTGTGAATTTTAAAGGCAATCGGTTAAAATTCATTCGAACAAAGTGTAGGCTACCCGTAGCCTCTTCTTTATATATAAAAACGTCTAATTTGGGGACAGAGGCTAAACGGTTCTCAAGAGGAAAAGGTTCTTAAATGTTCTTTAAGGTTGGGTTGTGTATCAAAGAAAATGCATTGTTAACGTTAAAAAAAAGTTAAATGTTCTCTTACACTACAGTTTTCCATCTATTTTACCTTTATTTATGCTAACCACAAAGACAAAAACACAGCAAATGAGCAAAATGAAGCAAACGTTCTTCACTCTCTCTCCGTCTGGTTACTTTCTCAGTAAGTTCTTAACAATTTAGGTCAACGCCTCAGCCTGAACGATCTTATAAACGGGTTCTGATAAAAAAAAGAGAGTGTATTGTAAAGTGGTTTCGTGGACTTTTGCTGAGTCGAAAGCCTCTAAATCTTAGTTAAAACTGAGGATTATCAAAAGATCATCAATATTGGGTCCGTATGGCATTTGCTACCACTCATCATTCATATTACGCTGATAGTTATAGAAGTTTTGTACATTTCGCCTGCAGTGCCACTGGGCTCAATTCAAGAGCTTCCTGCTGAATCGTGTGCTGAAATCAAAGCGAGTGAAGGATACAAAGTGGCTGACAGCAAGCACTGGATATACTCAGATGAAAATGGTGGTCAGGCGATCCAGGCTACTTGTCAAGGTCAATGCTAGTTATGAGTACTTTTTTTGAAACATCATGTGGCAAATCTATCTTTGAAGATCTCCTACTAAGGTTTGACGCCATGCACTCGTAAGTAACTCAACAAATGAAATAACACAGTAATGTGCGGCAAACCGGGAGCTTTTCCGCAGGCGTCTTTGAAAATTCTTCAAGTTCCTTCCTTCGAGCAGCAAGCATCCTGTTTTCAGTCTAGAGAATCGAACCATTTAAGGGGTAATGTCATGCTAATTTCGCTGTTTTTAGGTCAAAATCTCAATTAGTACATTAGTTCACACGTACATCACTCCTGACAACCCACTAACAAGATATAAATTATATTTATGGCACAAAGAGCTATCCGTATTAATTTTTGGCGACTTTCT
>NC_090895.1:41943634-41958634 GCF_036669925.1 Montipora capricornis | reverse complement strand
AGTGAAACCAAAACCAATCATGGCTTGCAAGCGTGCTCATTTTCCCACGCTTTGTGTCGAGTACGTGTAATTACTTCGAGTTTTGATTGGTTTACTGGATTGTCTCCGTCCTTTTTGATTGGCCGAAGTACTTACTTTGGTTTTGGTTTTACGACACTCGATTGAAACTCGCTCTAGTGTACTGGTTATCACGCCCAATTGCAACTAGTGATACGGGGAACGTGAGCTGAAATTTCACTCAGGGAAATAGTCCACAATTTAACACTTTTCTTCAGGGTTTCTAGGTCAGTGCTATAGAAAACGTGACCACTGATCTCCTTTTTTCAGAAGGAGATTTTTGTAGTGGATAACAGATAACCAAGCCAATACTTTTAACGGGTAAGGGATATCCGACAAGATGACCTCAAAAATGAAGGATAAGAGAAGTAGTTGTAGGGCTACTAAAATTAAGTTTGGGTTCAACATTTGTCATTATCTTGTATAGTGTGCTTGATTCGTACTTTTTTTCGTATTTATCGGTGAGTTTTCCCACCTCCCTCGATCCGTGCTCAGTTATCTACCATTCATCTCATCGTTGCAGTCACCTTTGCCCATTCCTAGTTTCTAGTGCACCACTTTTGTCCCTAATAAACCTGCGGATGACCATTGCATTTTTTTTTTTTCCAAACTGGCACTCAGATTCTTCCTTGTGAAGTTTACGAAAGAGATCCACTTTCGTCTTTTTTTGATAGCTTTTGGCCTGAAATCACCGTGAAACGAGGATAGAAAAATCATGTTCTTCGTCTTTGTGTTTTTCCAGCCGGATACAAAGCATCTAACGACTGTATTAGGCCTTCACATGAAAATATCTCAAAGGAATGACCAAGAGATAAAAACAAGCGTTTCCGAGATGACGTCTCAATCATCTCCAGTCCCCCTTAGTGATACAACGGATACAACGGAGTGGGAAAATAAAAGGTGCGAGTACAAAACTGTAAAAAATGTTGTATACTAATATAAATTAAAGTAAATTTAGTATTATGTAACCTTTTTTCACTGATTTGTAACTATTATTCTACAGTTTGTAATTTACATCTACTGGTTACCTACTTTATATAAAGTCACTTACTTGTAAACATCCCTCAACTGAAGATGGATACAGAGTATCCGAAACATGTCTTGCAAATTTAAAAGTTGTGTTGTTTTTTTTAAATATTTTAATAGTAATAATAATTATCATAATCATTATCATTATCATTATTATTATTATTATTGTTGTTACTATTATTATTACTATTATTATTATCATTATTACATTTTTTGGAACCCTCAACATAAAACCCTCGACCCTCAACGCTCAACCAAAAGGCGGACTCTTTATGGTAAACAACTGTAACCTGTCACTCAGGAAAAGAGAGAGATTTATCCAAAAAAAAAAAACACATCTTGCAGTCGGAAGACTGAACTACATGTGTTGCATATATTCTAAATAAAAAAAAACTAATAAAATCGAGTTTGATACATGACCCAAACATCCATAAATGTAACTATTCTTAGCCTTATCAGTCTTTACTTGATATACAGCTCATTAATAGCTTATGACAGTCGTTCAAAATAATGTCATCAAAGTAACACATATTTCCCTCCCTTATTTCAGTGTCAAATATTTCCCTACTGCCACTCGACTATAATTCGTTTTGGGCCGAAGGAACATCTCCATGTATTTTCGGAGATTCGTAATCCAAAATGTCACTACTTGGCCATATTTGATGTTGTCAATAAATTAATCTCCTTGCACACTAATGAAAACAAAATTTGGCTATCTTAAAGGCTGTCACAAAGTGAATAAGGTGTTAAAAGACCGTTTACGGCCAAATATAGATGTTGCACATTGTCTACATACTGAATAACGAAAAAGTGTTCAGCTTTCAGCTTTCTTTTTCATTATTTCAGACTTAATTCCTTACATGAACTGTAATTATCAGAGTTATTTTCTTAGTTATGTGATGGGTGGAATAAGCAGCAGCATGCGTGACGGTCTGAGATATTTTAATCCAAAATAGTGACATTTTTTAAAAGTGGAGATTGAGCCAATAAGTTGAGATTCCTTTATTGCTTGAAGTCATAAAAAAGGAGAATCGCTTTTCAGCGTTTCATTGACAAGGGTCAATGTACTCATTATTACATATTTATTAGAAGATTGATCACACTGGTTCATGCATTTATGTATTTAGTAACTCCAACTATTTAATTATATTACAAGATAAGAAAAACACGCCACGATTTAAAAAAAAAACACTTCAACTCCGGCTGTGGCTATCTAAGAAGTGAAGACTATCTAAATACAAGGCCGGGAAACTAAGTTTATCAGTTAAAGGTTGCAATACATCGAGTGAAATTAAAACATCAGTAATCCCATCGAGCACAGCTTTATAATTAGATGACTGCTCTGATCTACTTATATAAGGGAATTCAGTGGCGCGCTCGCAAACATATGACATAAGTCTCACTGAATCTGTCCCGTTTTTGCAAAGAACAAGTAATAGTTGACATTACAGGTTATACCCTGGCGACGAGTTTTTCAATTCAGAGACCTTTTTCAAAAAGCTCTCTGTGTCTGGGTTGAATTTTCGTCGAAAAATTGATAATTTGTGTGGTTTTTGGTCAACAGACGTTAATTATTTGTAAAATGTGGATAAAATAATCCTGTGGGCATGTAATTAAGTTAAATATGCAAGATTTCGAGCGAATAAAAGCGAATATTTTGAGGAATAACAAAATTCTGTGCGATAATAGTAGCACGACGAGGAACGCGACTGCACGGACAAGAAGGAAATCATCTTACCTTTGCAGCGATTTCAAGATTTGGGATTCCATCCAATGAACCAAAATCCTTTACTTTATCTTTCCGATGTATTTAATGTTATGTTTTGGCTGAAAACTTACATAAAGCCGCTCCACAACCGAAACAAAATTTCGCCTTCGCGGGCTTCAAATGGCCCAAAGTGAAAAGCGCTTCATGTAGGCATAATAAAAGCTGCAAAGACAAAATTTTTAGGAAAACTGGGGCCATATCTCCCAAGTGAAGACGCCAAATAAAATAGCGGTGTCGCATTGAGTACCCCGGTGATATGTCTATCCCTGCACCCATATCACTGGTGACATGTGTACCCCCGGTAGGGATACAAAAAACACTGAAGCTTTGTACCCGGGGGCCTCCAAAGCCTTGTAGGAAAAACATGGAGGCTACGAGTATTTTGTATTTATTCATATTCATTTGTTATTTTCTCACCTTTTTGTACATATATATTTTTCCCTTCGCTTTTTACACCTCACTTTTTCTTGCCAGACTGGCAATCGAAAGCTCAATGTTTTTAAAACTTTTAACCAAAGAACGTTTTTAACTTTTCAATTATGCCCCCTGGTTACTCATCGATATTTAAATATACTTACTAGTCATATATAAGCTTAGCTAGTACTTTGCTGGACAGACTACAGCGTTTGCTTTACCAGGGGATACACATATCACTGACTACGATTACCGTGATATGCGTACCCCCGAGATATGTTGGGGATATACATATCACTTAACTGGCGATCTCAGTGATATGTGTATCCCCTGGTTAGCGCACTATCGTCTGTCTAGTTTTTAAGTTGTCAGTGATAATTGGGAATCAATAATACTTGCTGTCAGTTGATGGAATATTTCATGCACTTACGTACTAGGCAGAAAAAAAAACGCTAGTAGCTAGTATTTTGCTAGACAGGCGACAACGCCGATAGGCCAGGGGATACATATATGACTACGATTGCGGTCACCGGTGATATGTGTATCCCCAAGATATATTTTTATTTTAATGACAATTTCGACTCCTTTATATTTCCAGTAGATTGTTTGATGTTTGCTACTGGCCCATAAGAGTATTATCTGCCAAGGCATGAAATCCATTTGGTTTTATTTACATGGACATGTCGAACTCACGAGTCGTGTCTTTACAGTTCTGATTGTGGAAGATGGTTCAGTTGCAAATAAATGGTTTCTAATCTTGATACCTTGAAAAAATCATGTCTGATCTGTGTTCACCGATTTCCGTCCATTAACACAAGTTTGCCGTAATTATTTATTTTTTGGAGGGGAAGGGAAGGGGGAGATACACATATCACTGGCCGCCATATTGGAGGGGGTACACATATCACTAGTGATATGTGTGCGGGGATACACATATCACGGGGGTACACATATCAGCGCGGCCCTCTACGAATCATACAAGAATGGTACAAGGATGCATCAATTTGGGCGCTTGCGAATAAAAAGAGATTTATATAAATTATTAAGTCAGTTAAGCCGTTCAAATAAGATTCCGGATCGCACTGCTTTAAGTCAAATTTGAAGATCCTGATGGGCGTGAAAAACAGAAGCAGGTGTTGGGTGGTAGTTTACAGCCAAGTAAAGTCTGATAACGAAAACTTGTTTTTCAGCTGTCTTTTCATTTTTGGTTCGTTTTCTTTAAAAGGGCGCCATAAATTACCTATAATCGTCAGGCCTAATTTCTTTTGATAGTTTCATTACTGACTCCCTGAGGCAAGCAGCGAAACACGCATTACTGTACGCCCTGAGGTATTCAAATCCAAAATGGTGGTCTTTTAATATCAGCCTGGAGTCATTTTTTTTCGGATCACGTTCGTTTTATTTTCCCCGCACTAGTTGATGCCGAAAAAACCATTCGCTTTTCAGAGTTTCAAGTTTTGAAAAATTTTTGACACTAGTTCAATGATGTTACACTACTTATTATTAATTATTTATTACTCGTGCATATTTGTATTTAATCAACTCCAGTTATTTTTAAGAAGAGGAAAATCAGCCTGTTTTGTTACAAGGCAACACTTCACCTTCTCCGGCGTCTAAGAAGTGACTACGTGAAACACTGGGCTGAAATCATAAGAACATTTCTGCTTCTGAAATACGATTTCAACAGGTATTTCATTTCTAGGGTCCTTCTAAAATAACTTAAATGTTCAGTGAGCATATATGCTGTTTTAACCTAGCCACTGATTGTCAGAATACGAATAGCTACATTTTCTACAAAATCTCTTCATCACCAGTATCTCATTGCATCGATATATCCTGTTTCAGTTTGTAAAGAATTACAAATGACATTGACATTGCAGCTGATCAGTTGTAAAGAATTACGACATTGCAGCTGATCAAGAAGAATTTTTCAATTCTGAGACTTTTGTAAAAAAAGCTTTCTGTTTGTCTTGCTGCTGATAGGAAGCCTAATAGGAATGATCAAGACCTTTGAAAACTATCGTTTTAATTTTAAGTCAGATAAGCCGTTCAGATACAACTGCCCGGGAAAGGGGAATGTTTGTTTACACATTATGCACCATTGCCATAAGCTCATCGTATTCTCTTCGATCCTCTAAAAATAAGCACTGCACGATGAAAGACCATTATTGCACAGTCAAAAAGATGTGAAAATGTAAGCCAGCGATAAACCAGATAAATATTTCTTCAATTTTGGTTTAAGAATCTAAAACTTAAAATTTACCAACTGAGGAATGTAGGGGTCCAGTAACCCTTAGGTTACCACTTAATAATTTGCCAGTTTTTATGTAAAAGATGCCGATGAGCCAACATCTTATTTTAACTGAGAATTTCGATTCAAGACTGCTTTTACCCTTGCAACAAAAATCTTTCACAGAATTGAGGAACTTTTGCATCGTCATAAATATAAATGTTGTTTTGCAATTAGCAATTATCACTCAATGGCAGAATTAATTCCAAAGAAACAACTTTTTCTTGCCTTTGCGGAAGCCTGCCGGCCGGCTGCCTCAAAAAAGAAAGCACATTCACTGCAGTGCATAAAAACTAATAGTTTTTGACAGAGAATAGACAACATCTATGGAAATATCCGGCGTAACATAGTATTATTGTTATATACCGAAAGTGCAAATTTCCGAATGTACTGGTCAGGGGCTTGTCGGGAGAAACGCCATGTGAATCCTCCACCTTGTTTACGTTCAGTAAATGTTGCGTTTTCTTCATCCTTTCCCTCTTGGTAATGTTTCCCCTCAATACATAACAGTTGTATTTGTAAATTATTATTATAATCGAAATGAACCTGGGATTCATAATCAACTATGTTTTTCCAAAGTTTGTGAAATTGCCCAAGTCATGCCGCAGTTATTAACACTAACCCAAGAAGACATGTCGACTTTTAATCGTTTGCAGTTCTCGAGCTCGTGACAAAGGCAGAACTTTCTCTTCATTCACTATTTAAACGATTATTTAAACAAGGTTTAGAGCTGGATTATAAGGGACTTATAAGAACATTCTCAAGGGGGGTATCTTAAATAATGAAAACAAAAATTGTCATTAGCCAATGTAACAACAGTTTAACAAAATATAATATTCAAGAGTGTAAAATGGGGCTTGACAGGCCTACATGACTCCCTTGTACGTGGTCTGGTTTCCTTTAACTTTGTCATAATTTTACTATCTTTTAGGCGCTTCCAGTAAGATTTCATTTAGCAATGGTTTTCGTTCTATGAGACTTTAGATTTGGACCTTCATACTAATATGTGATAGTTTTTTCTTCCAAGGAAATAGCTCGTGTTGATGATATATTTTTAGTTCCTTGGTGTTGATTTTCTCTGCAGTAGGCCAGGGTTTTCGTTTGAGGCCGGAGGCCGGTCGTTTTGTCCGGCGGTTTCCCACTCCATGTCCGGTACTTTGATGCCAATATTTCAGGGGTTGTTTGATTTTTTATTATTATAAAGAGAATTCGAGTGAACTCCAGCCTTGCCTGGGAAACTGAGTAGACGTTTTTGGAATTTGTACGTGACAAGGGTGGAGCTGTAAGACTATCTAAATAAAAAGCCCGGAAACTAAAAAGTTTATCAGTAAAAGTTGATATACATCGAATGAAGTTAAAACATCATTAATCAGATCGAGCATAGCTTTAGACTAGTGCTCTGATCTACTTATGTAAGGGAATTCAATGACGCGCTCGCAACCGCATCACATATATCTCACTGCATCTGTCCCGTTTTTGCAAAAAGCTAGTAACAGTTGACATTACAGCTTGTACCGTGGCGACGAGTTTTTTAATTCATAGACCTTTTTCAAAAAGCTCTCTGTGTGTGGTGCTTCTTAAAGTATGCCTTGTACATTACTAAGCCTGATGTGAGAAATCAAGACCACAGAAAACAATTCGGCGCTTTGCTTTAAGTCAGTTAAGCCGTTCAAAAAATATCCTAATGACTGTGAAAAACTGAAGCAGGCGTCGGGTGATAGTTTACAGCCAAATCAAGCATTTTGTCTAGCTATTCTTGGGTTTCACTCACGTGATCAACAGCCACGTTTTTCATCGAAAACAAAAGAAGATGTTAGCATAATAATATCTTTCAATTCCCGGAGGATTGGATTGGGACACCAACATGGCCGCCATTGCATTGTTTGGCGACACCTAAGAAATCCAAGAATAGATACTCGTAACGAAAACATGTTTTTCAGCTTTGAATTCTTTTCATTTTTTGTTCGTTTTCTTTAAAGGGACACCATACATTACCGGCTTTAATCATCAGAGCTAATTTCTCTTTGTTAGTTCATTACTGACTCCCTAGGGCAAGCAGCGAAACACGCATATACGCCTTGAGGTATTTAAATCCAAATGGTGGTCTTTTAGCATCAGCTAGGAAACGTTTTTTTCGGATCACCTTCGTTTTATTTTCCCCGCACTAGTTGACGCCGAAAAAAGGCCATTCGCGCTTTTCAGCGTTTCAAGTTTTGAAACTGAATTTGTTGACACTAGTTCAATGATGTACTTATATTATTACTTATTCATTAAAAGAGGAAGTTTGGTTGGCACTGGCTCATGCATTTATGTTTCAGTTCATTAACTCCACTTATTTTTAAGAAGAGGAAAACTGACCAGCCATTTTTGTTACAACATTTCACCTTCCCCGGCGTCTAAGAAGTGACTTTGTGAAACACTGGGCTGAAATCATAAGAACCTTTCTGGTTCTGAAAAACGCTTTCAACAGGTATTTCATTTGTAGGGTTCTTCTAAAATAATTTAAACGTTCAGTGAGTTTATGCTGTTGTTTTTACGTGCATGGCCACTGATCGTCAGTATACGAATACCTACATTTTCTACAAGATCTCTTCATCATTGCGTGGATCTATCCTGTTTTCAGTTTGTAAAGAACTACGACATTGCAGCTGATCAAAAGGCGAAAAATTACTTTAAATTTTGACATCTTTTTCAAAAAACGTTCTGTTTGTCTTGCTTCTGATGCGAAGCCTAATGGTCAATTGGCCCATATCACTCAATGTCCAAACTAAAGATTTTGCCCGTCGAACCTCTCATTCAGTGTGAGGCTGGACGGGCAAAGACAATGCGAAGACAAAGCCTTTATTCCCCACGGACTCCAAAATGGCCGCCGAGTGATAAAGGTGAATGGAGTGATCAAGGTCTGTGAAAACTATCGTTTTTGTTTTAAGTCAGTTGAGCCGTTCAGATACAACTGCCCGGAGAAGGGGAATGCTTGTTTGCACAATGATTAGCATCCCATGATTGCGATAAGCTCATCGTATTCTCTTTGATCTCCTAAAAATCAGCACTGAACGCTGAAAGACCAATATTGCATAGTCAAAAAAATGTGAAAATTTAAGCCAGCGATAAACCAGATAATCTTTGCTCATTTTTGGTTTAAGAATCTAAAACTTAAAATTTACCAACTGAGGAATGTAGGGGCCCAGTAACCCTTAGGTTACCACCTAATAATTTGCCAGTTTTTTACGTAAAAGATGCCGATGAGCCGACATCTTATCTTGACTGAGAATTTATATAACAATAACCATACTATGTTACGCCTGGTATCACCATGGATCTTATCTATTCTCAGTCAAAAACTAGGTTTTGGTGCACTGCAGTGAACGTGCTTTCTTTTTTGAGGCAGCCGGCCGGCCGACTTTCTCAAAGGCAAGAGAAAGTTGTTTTCTTCAATGTTTGTAATTAATTAATTTTGCCATTGAGTAATTATCGAGTACTTCCTTGTGAAATCAACCCGGGATTCATAATCAACCATGTTTTTCCAAATATTTTAAAATTGCCCGAGTCACGCCGCAATTATTAGCACTTACCCAAGAAGACATGAACTTCAATCGTTTGCAGCTCTCATGACAAAGGGAGAACTTTCTCTTCAGTCATTTGGAGACTTCCTTAGGGCCCATTATTTAAACGAGGTTTAGACCCTGATTATAATAGCCCTGGTCTAAACCACAGTTTTGCAGAAAGCTTCTGTTATTTAGACAAAGTTTAGTTTAGTCAAGGGTTAGACGGGGCTTGGCCATCGATTAAACAACAAAGGAGGCTAAACCTGTAAGAGACATACGGTTACGTCAATGAGTCAGTCATCAATTGTGTCATATAGAATCGATAATTTAAGGGACAGGAAAAGTTCCCTTGAACAGTACAATAATGACGATCTTTACAGACGCTCTCGCTTTTGTAAGCAATCAGTAATTCATTTTGAACAAATTCCGAGCTGTCGGACAGTTTTAATTTGGAAATTCCGTCACAACGGGCCTTCCCCTCTCACCGTTGAGAATAATCTTCCTTCGCTACAGCAAGTTTTCAACGAGTGACTGGCATTTTATTCGGTGCATCGATATATATAGAGCTTTCAAGGTAATTCACAAAGATTCAACAACAATTCATTTTTTGGCCTTCAAATTTGCATGAAACAAAAGCAAAGTGAGTTCTGTGAGCGTTTGTCCGACTCTTTTTTTCGTCAGTAATTTAATAGAGAGCTTTTTCAATAAATGCCTTCCGAGCAGTTCTTATTGCCAACTTTAATTTATTCCTGACCGAACGAAACTCATGCCAAGAAGCATAAGTGCTGGTCTGGTGAGCGGTAAATCTAGCAGCATCTCGTTTCTTCTGAAGTTCCTCTATCAATGGGTCCTTCATCCATGGAGCGGGTGGTCGCGTGACACGAACCTTCCGCAAGGGGGCGTGTCTCTCGACACACTCGGAAATTAGTGTATTCAGTGTCTCTAGTTGTTCGTCGGGATCATCCGAGTAGGATATAACAGACAGAGGAAGAGTAAAAAAGTCCTCTTTAAAGTTCTTAATGTCCTGGATAAATTTATAACGAGGCTGGAACCGAGGGAGCCGTACATTGACGCATGCGTAGATGGCATCGTGGTCACTTACAATAGAGCGTGGAATTATACCAGTGTTGGTCACCTTTTGCGGGTGGTTGGTGATAAAGTGATCAATTAGGGTTTTGGAGGTCCTTGTAACACGTGTAGGTCGTTTCGCAACCTGTGTAAGCTCGAACATATCCAGTATACCTTGATACCTTTTCGTTAGATGATCAGAAGGACGAAGCATATCGATATTGATGTCTACTGTAAGCATTAAAATGCCATCCCAGTACACAGTCAGGTATCCAAGTAAGTTATCTAAACTATTCAGCCAATCGGAAAGACTGAGCATGCGCTCGGAATTGTAGATCACACCTACTAGAGCCCTACTATACTTATTGCGGGCAGGCACCTCGATCCATAGATGTTCAAGTTCTGGGTGGGCATTTTCAATGTCACGACGGCGCTTGTAATTGATATTTTCCTTAATATAGACACTGACGCCACCTCCCCTTATACCTTCCCTGTTCCGGAATTCCGTAACAAAGCAAGGGATAGAGTGAATACTCACTTTGTCCCCAGAACCTCAAATTTGGTGATTTCAGGTCTTTGCCATGCAGAGTACCGCAAAAAGGTGTGCTAAAACTATGGTCAAGCATGATTGGTTTTCCTCTTTTAACCAATGATATTCTTGTCTGTGGCGTTGTCGTAGCCGTACACGAAAACGTTTCTTAAACTCGCAAGACAGCATTAGTAAGGAAACAAAGAACTGTACTATTCACTCGCGCCACCTGTATTCGAACTCGAACTCTCCAGGTGAGTTTATAGAGTGTTTTTACTCACGTGATCAGTAACCTTGTTTTTTCCCCCGAAGGAAAAGTAAACGTTTGCCTGAAAAGAGGGGTCAATTTCCGTAGGAGTAGTTGGTTACACAATCATGGCCGCCGTTCCATTGTTTAATTAATGAGGCACACCAGCATGACCGCTGTGACGTCACGTGAAAACACTCCATAGTCCGGCGTGTTCACCACCGCACACTACAAGAAGGAACACGCTCAAGGCAACACAATTGTTTTCATTTTTCCCTTTTTGTATAATAAGTCATAATTGATATCCTTGTGTAGTAACCAAAACCAATCCTAACCTTACTTGACCCTAATTTTTCATTAGGCTTTAATTTAGGCTCCAAAAAATGTTTCTTCAATTCATCTGAGTGCATATTCAACGTAGGTAATATGAGGATAGCCAAGTTAACCTCGGTAAAAACGAATTCAACCTGAGAACGGATTTTACCTGCGATATTTTCATGCGTGATATTCTTGGTCCAAAGTATTATTCGTTCTAAGTAATCTACTTGCGTAACACGAAATTAAAACAAATTGATAATTTAATAAAAATTTGTATAATCATAATGGCCTTGAAAAAGCAGCAGGTGTCGGGTAAAAGTTCACAGCCAAATAAAGAAGAAATTGCATGTTGTTTAAAAAATCGCAACGGACAAGTGTTTTTCAGCTCTCGCTTGAGATTTTGTTCGAGCACCAAACCAGACTTCATTTCTTAACTTCGTGACTCAGCGGCAACCTACATGATGCCCTGAGGTATTTAAGTCCGAAATGGTGACTCTTTCGATGAGCCAGGGAAAATGTTGTTTCCGATCATATTCGTTTCACCTTTTGCGTACCATCAAAGTGATGATTTTAAGTTTACTAGTTAACTAAAGGCCAAAAAACGCGAATTGCTTCTCAGTGGTTTCAAGTTTTGTAAATTTGTCGACACTGGACCATGTAATTATTACATTATTACGTATTTATTTATGAGAAGAGGAAGTCAAAAAAAATTGATGAAACTGGTCAGTGCATTTGTGTATACAATGAATTTCAAACATTATAAAGAGGATTGTCAGTACAGCTGCAGCACTCTAACTTCCCGGTTCCCCGTCTTCTCAAAAAAATTGATTGCGTTTATCGTGAACCACTGGGCTCAAATAGCAAGAAACTTTCTTGATTTGAAATACGCGTTAAAGAAAAGGTAATTTCATTTCTATACTTCTTTCAAAACAATTTTAATGTTCAGGAAGCATATCTCTTGTTTTAACGTGGCCACCAATTGTCAGTATTATACAGATACCTACATTTCTACGAGCTCTCTAAAGAACAAGTTATGTTAAAATTAAAAACAACACCCGCATCAACAGATACACTCAAAGGTTAAAGGAAATAACTTCGTAAATTTAAAACTGAAATATCATCGAATGAAGGTAAAAAAAAACATCGGTAAATAAGTCACACCGAGCATAGCTTTAAGAAGAGTGCTCGGATCTACTTATGTAAGGGAATTCAATGGCATGCTCGCAATCAGACGACACATATCCCATTGCATCTGTCCCGTTTTTGTATAGGGGAATTTTTCTTTATAAATGCTGCCTAGTCATCATGCGCCTATGGTATTCTCCTAAATCCCCCAAAAAATCAGTACTGAATTGTTAAAGACGATTGGATAGGCAAAGAAATGTGAAAACTAAAGAACAATAAACCAGAAAATCTCTGTTCAATTTTCCTTCAAAACTTTAAAATTTTACAAACTAAGAATTTACGGGCCCATAACGTTTTTGCCATTCAAGAATTTGAAAGTAGTTCATAGCTAAGATTTCAATGACTATGAAAACGTTACAGCTTAAAATTGGAAAGCGATCTTAGTTCAACAAGTTCGTTCAACTTCTGAAGTCAATTTGTGCATAGCAAAATGCCTTCTGGCAGCAAAGACAATGTGGTCAACCAAGAACTCCCTATAATAACTTACTTTTCATGGGACTATGATTGTTGATTTTGGTCAGGTGTTCATCCATAAGTTTCCTGAGTTTTGTTCGCAAACCGACTGTCAAAATATCCCCACGCTCTATGTACGTCCGTGGTCCGTCCACCATAATTCCTTGGGCATGGCCTTGCGGAAACACAATGAATCGGTTTGTCCTTATCTTGATCAAATTTCATCCTCCAACTCCTTTTTTTAGGTAGACTAAGACCATTTGAGCTCTATCTCATGGTGACACGGATAAACCACCGACCTAAGGCCTAGCAGAATATAATCGGTCATCTGCTACTACCTCAAGATCTACGGAGGTCTTGGGAACATTTTGAACAGGACTATGTGCAGAAATGTGCGAAAAATAATAATTATTATTATTTAAAAAAATGCAAGTCTATGGTACTGATCACTTACACGCATGCAAATTAGTGTGTTTTGTTTTCTGTTTGCCTCCGGCAGGTGTAAGCATCTTAACTGATATGCAATTTTTCCGGTGTTTATTTCTTAGCTTTATGACTTAGCGGAACCTACATTTGTCGACACTGGACCATGTAATTATTATGTCGTATTTATGAGAAGAGGAAGTTTAAAAATTGATGAAACTGGTCAGTGCATTTGTGTATTTAATGAATTCCAAACATTGCAAAGAAGAATCCATAGGAAAACCAACCAGCTTTGTCAGTACAGCACTTTTACTTCCCCGCGATCTAAGAATTGATTGCGTTTATTTTTGAAGCAATGGGCTGAAAAAGGAAGAAACCTTCTGGTTTCGACGAACGCTCTCAAAATTTATTTCTAGACTTCCTTCAAAGTTAAATTAATTTAAAATCTCAGAAAGTATATCTGTTGTTATAACTTGGCCTTTAATTGTCAGTAACGGATAACTACATACTAGCGCTCTACTGCCCCCAGAATTAAGAAGTTAAGTTTAAAAACAACACTGACATCAACAGATACACTAGGAAGGTAAAGGTTTTGGAATTAGCAGGTGACGAGGGTGGAGCCGTAAAGGCAAAGGAAATAACTTGTGAAAACTGAAATACATCGAATGAAAGCAAAACATCGTTAATCACACCCAGCAAGAAGCTTTATGAAGAGCGCTCGGATCTACCTACAGAAGGGAATTCAATGGCGTGCTCGCAACTACACAAAACATGTCTCATCGCATCTTTCCCTTTTTGAACTAGAGCGGTTTTCAAATGAGTGTCGAAAAACCAAAACCAAAGTAATTACTTTGGCCAATCAAAAAGGACGGAGACAATCCAGTAAACCAATCAAAACTCGAAATAATTACACGTAGCCGACACATAGCGCGGGAAAGTGTGCACGCGAGAGCTACGATTGGTTTTGGTTTCACTTCTGATTGGTTAGAAAAGTGGCGCGAGAACTTTGAACCAATCCCTGAGTAAAGTAATGCAAAACCAAAGTAATTATCTAATTACTTTCGACACTCAATTGAAAACCACTCTAAGGAGCTAGTAATTGTTAACGTTACATCTGATGCGGTTGAGGAGTGTTATTTAAATCAAGCCCCGTAGAAACCATACAATTCCATAATGTCTTTCATCGAAACCTGGATGAACCTGAAAAGACTAAAATATGAATATGAATATGAATAGGGCCGGCACGTTCACAGACAGCTGTGCTATTTCAATGCATTTCTGAAAATCCTCGTGATGTTGAAGAATAATCGTCGTAGTCTTGTTCTAATTGCTTGTGGAGTTGATATGCATTACTCCCCGTTCAAATGCTGTGATTCCACGAGACCAGAACTCTCTTCCCTTCTTTGCTCAAATCGTTTATTGTTGAGAGTATATAGGTGTGGCTCAGACGCAGGTCAGGGCGGTCAAAAGATCCCAAATATCATCATGTTTATCATAAGCTCCAAACCCACCTTTTTTGCTCGAAAGGGTGTGGTTGACTCATGCGCAATGACTCGACAGATCAGCCCACGCTAAGTAGTAACGCAGCGTCAGAGAATCTCGAAACTCTTGCTTATTCAAGGCCAAACACTGGTCTTCACGGGATAATGCGTTCAGCCAAGAGCTCTTTTCTTC
>NC_090895.1:41926134-41936134 GCF_036669925.1 Montipora capricornis | reverse complement strand
TTTCTGCAACCAGAAAAAGCACTTTTACGTTCTCGAAAGAATTAATCAAGGATCATCAGAGCTTGTTCTAAGCAGCCATTCCAGTCCATTACGTTTGTTGAAGAACCAGGAATTGCAGATATGGTATGGACAGGACTGGATAAATTGTTCGGAATATGACATCAGTGGCAAGGCAGACAACACTGGCACTACTTGTGTTGATGTATTTGCCTGGTACATGTGAAAATAAAATAAAACCTAAGTTTGCAGTAAAAGCAACTGCAGTTACTGTGGCTAACTATATTTAGATTTCCGCCATGATTACAGTTTTTTTCTCGCAACTTTATTGTTTCTCGTCAGTGTTTACCGTGATATGCACAGACAAACAGAACCAGCCTCACTGAATTGAACTAAGCCAGTTTGTACCATTGTTGAAATAATAAAATCATGAAGCACTAGTTTGGGCTATTTGGATTTGTGGTTGATTTCAGTTGTGTTGTTTACATGTCATTTCTGCGGTTAACCTTTAATTGCGTAGGGAGTAAAAGCAAGTAATTGGTAAAACTGGGGGGGGGGGGGGGGCTTGGCCCCGCTTTTCCCCCATGTATTTAAAGAGCTTCTGTATGACCCAACCCACTTTCAAGTGGTACTTCAGAGAATGATTAGTTCAGTTTCAGAGCCTTTCGTATTTAAAATGCATCTTGACTATAACGTGAATTTTTCGGATAGAGGGCATGTAGGGGGGAGGTGCGCTCTCCCCGCAATTTCTTCGGCCCCCTCTTTCTGCCATTTCTGCATCCGTCCCTATTTAAGTTATCACGTTATAAGTTATTAATTTTGCAAATACATATTCTACCTGAAAAACCTATTATTATGGATAACGAGCGCTGTGACTGGCTAAGAGGTACGGACCGATTACGAAATTAGCACATTAAAAATTAAAATAACGCCAAATTGACACTTCTCTGTATTCATTAACGTTTCTTTGGCCGTTAATAATTGAGAATGACGACAAAATTTACCTTACCAAATTGTACTCATTGCTCACGAAAAAAAATATATCTGTTTCTTTGGACGGAGTAGACGGACAATCGCTCGCACTACAAGCGATCCCTTCCGTTCAAATCAACTAATCGAGTTCCCTGAGCCAAGGTTTCTCTCTTGCGGATATTAATATATTCCATCCCAAGTTTCTTTAACCTGGCCAACATTTTGCTGGAAGTAATGAAGAATGATAGTTATCATTTTCACAGGCCTTAATACAACGGTCAAGTAGATACTCGGCCCATTTCGATTGATCACAGGAGACGATTACGATGAGCTTTTACACGTCTTCTCTCACTCATTAGCCGTTTAGTTTCAGGGCTAAGCCTAGAGGTGGTCAATTTTCGTACTGGCGTTTAAGGTGAATGTAGGTCTGCTACTGACAATTAAAAGAAAAAATGTTTCCACAGTTCACTGACATTCCCCTAGAGGATCATCAGTTTCAAATGTACCCTCTCAATGTCAAGTTTTCAGGCACAAAATGTCTTGAATAACCGATCCGTGGAAAGGAATTTGTACAGGTTTGTTTACGAGAACCATAAATTGAACCACGCTCATTGCAGCGAATTTGGGACACTCCCGATGTAACCGGAAATATGTCAGGCTCATACGTAGAAAAAATATCTAAGCGAATTAGAGTGTTGTGCAACAAACGTGTGATACTTGATCAGTTGAACACATTGATAGGATTCGCAGACTCACTGAATAAGGTGTCTGTGGCAATGATGGGGAGCAGTGTTGGCGCAGTGTTGACAGCAATCGCCTCCCAACAATGTGGCCCGAGTCCAAATCCCAAACAGGAGTCACATGCGGGTTGAGTTTGTTAAGTGGTTTTCTACTTTGCTCCGAGAGGTCCGGCGCTGGACCAGAAACCCCCTTGCTCGGTTGCGCTCTACCCCTGAAGATTCGCAGCCATTTACGAGCCTAATGGTCTCGCAGTCAGCTTGTCTTTATCCTCGGGATTTTTGGATTCGCCTCGTGGAACCTGTGTTTCATATTCCATGGGATTTCTTCAGTTTTTTTCCACATATTTTTTAAGAACGAAGATTTTAGTGTAAAGGTTTTTCATCTTTATTATTCCCATTTTTAAGAACGAATAATTTTCATGGTCAAATATTTGTTAAGCCCTCCTACGTGATTCAGTTTTTAATTCGTACATGTACTATCTGGCTGTTTCTGAGATAAAAGATTTTAATTTCACACCGAGTTTGTTTTATTTGTTAACCTTATTTTTGGGGTTGAGAGTTTGCTTTGTAAATTTCTCTCCCTCATTTTACAGACTAACCCTAACTTTTGTCTATGATTTTTTCTCAACTCACCATTCACACACACAATATTCCCCTCAAACTACCTACTAATTAGTGAATGTTTTAGTTAGTGGAGAGAAACTCCTTCTTGTAAGGAGGATTCTTCTATAACACCAATTAAGAAAGCCACAAAGGTTGCTAGGTTAACTGCTGCTTCATGTATTACTACTAAATGACCAAACTAAAAAAACACCAACCTCTTATTCCATCAAATTATTCTTTGATTGCACTCACGTGCGTAAGAAAGTCATGTTGGTGCCAAAACAATAGAAAAATATAGCTCAAGTTTTGCATAATAATACAGTCAAATTTCCAAAAGACTTTTTCTTTATTGTTCTTTCAACCAACACAGCCGCTGTGACGTCAGGTTCAATCAAATTGTTCATATAAAAAATTTCGCGAATAACCAATTTTTGCACCCTGGTATAGACTTTCGCAAAAGTTCATACCCTGGAAGACCACACATAGTCCAAGACTGCAATATATTGATATAAGTACATGAAATTTTTCAGAAGTGAAATGTTTTTGATGCAAGATTAATCACCACAATTGTTGAACAGTTTGAGAAAAAGATTAAAAAAAAAACAAATTCAGTAAGACGAACAGACTGGGACCAATGACCGCGCAAATATTTCATGTTGCTTCCATCAAGGCAAATTTAATTTTTGCGTTTAGTTTAAAGACGTTAGCGTTCTCTAGGCCAGGCTAACTCGCCTTTTCGAACGCTTCACGCAAAGCCACTTTTACTTTGTTTCATTCAATTTGGATAATTTCGCTTCGTTTTCCTATGGGCGGGAACAGAGGTTCGCCAAAATAAATGGTGCTATGTTACGTTATTTTAGAGTGTTTCGGTAACATCTTTAGTTAATCACGAGTTTAATAGTCGAAAATGGTAATGTGGAATTCCTTTACTGATACAATTATCGTTACATCACAAACAAGATGATTATGAGCAAGACGACCTTTCTGCAGCCGATTTGCCAGAAACTTGAAAAACGTCGGCCCGATTTTTACAAGATCACCGAAATGCAATCCGTTTCAATCTTGTGCGTTTGTCTCCATCCTTCCTTCTCTTTCCTTTTGGTGTCTTTCTTATGTTGTTGAACAGTTTTAAGTGGTTATTGTAATGTTTCATTCTACTTTTTGGGCATTTTGGGTGTCACGAAATTACAAAATTTGCGTGACATAGCCCCTTTAAGTTTGACTCATATTCATTCAAAGCGTACATTCCAAATAAATGTTAACTTTACACACCACTTAGATTCTGTCCTCTCTTGAATGTATCAATTAATATTTTAAAAAACTCGTTTTTCATCATATCACGGCGTTTGGTTATCTTGTTCCCAGTCATTCCCGGCTATCGCTGCAGAAGAGAGCGGTGGCGCTCTATCCCATTCCCTTGCGTCCACACCGGTTCATTTCACGCCAACTACGTGTTGTATTTGGAACTTCTAAAAGTTTAAAAACAAAGAAATTACCCACGTCCGCTCAGAGCAGTAACAGTTTCTTAAATTCCTTTAGGGGTTTTCCCTCTTGAATCTCCCTCAACTCTCTCTCCAAAGTGAAGTCATTTTTACGTTTCTCTTTGCTTTGGCACGCTGTTGGCTTGAGGGAATCACTTGACTTGCATATAATTTATTCGAAGAATGTAGTAAACAACAATATTTGTCCTCACAGAGCGGTTTTCAATTAAGTCTCGAAAGTAATTAGCGAATTGCTTTCGTTTTGCATTACTTCACTCAGTGATTGGTTCAAAGTTCTAGGGCCATTTTTTCAACCAATCAGAAGTGAAACTAAAACCAATCATGGCTTGCAAGCGTGCACATTTTCCCGCGCTTTGTGTCGGCTACGTGTAATTACTTCGAGTTTTGATTGGTTTACTGGATTGTCTCCGTCCTTTTTGATTGGCCGAAGTAATTACTTTGGTTTTGGTTTTACGACACTCGATTGAAACTCACTCTAGTGTACTGGTTATCACGCCCAATTGCAACTAGTGATACGGGGAACGTGAGCTGAAATTTCACTCAGGGAAATAGTCCACAATTTAACACGTTTCTTCAGGGTTTGTAGGTCAGTGCTATAAAAAAGGTGACCACTGATCTTCTTTTTTTAGAAGGGGATTTTTGTAGTGGATAACAGATAACCAGGCAAGTACTTTTAATGGGTAAGGGATATCTGACAAGATGACCTCAAAAATGAAGGATAAGAGAAGTAGTTTTAGGGCTACTAAAATTAAGTTTGGGTTCAACATTTGTCATTATCATGTATAGTGTGCTTGATTCATACTTTTTTTCGTCTTTAACGGTGAGTTTTCCCATCTCCCTCGATCCGTGCTTGGTTATCTACCATTCATCTCATCGTTGCAGTCACCTTTGCCCATTCCAAGTTTCTAGTGCACCACTTTTGTCCCTAATAAACCTGCGGCTGACCATTGCATTTTTTTCTTTCAATACTGGCACACAGATTCTTCCTTGTGAAGTTTACGAAAGAGACCCACTTTCGTCTTCTTTTGATAGCTTCTGGCCTGAAATCACCGTGAAACGAGGATAGAAAAATCATGTTCTTCGTCGTTTGTGTTTTCCCAGCCGGATACAAAGCATCTAACGACTGTATTAGGCCTTCACATGAAAATATCTCAAAGGAATGACCAAGAGATAAAAACAAGCGTTTCCGAGATGACGTCACAATCATCTCCAGTCCCCCTTAGTGATACAACGGATACAACGGAGTGGGAAAATAAAAGGTGCGAGTACAAAACTGTAAAAAATGTTGAATACAAATATAAATTAAAGTAAATTTAGTATTATGTAACCTTTTTCCACTGATTTGTAACTATTATTCTACAGTGTGTAATTTACATCTACTGGTTACCTACTTTATTTAAAGTCACTTACTTGTAAACATCCCTCAACTGAAGATGGATACAGAGTATCCGAAACATGTCTTGCAAATTTAAAAGTTGTGTTGTTTTTTTTAAATATTTTAATAGTAATAATAATTATCATAATCATTATCATTATCATTATTATTATTGTTGTTGTTACTATTATTATTACTATTATTATTATCATTATTACATTTTTTGGAACCCTCAACATAAAACCCTCGACCCTCGACGCTCAACCAAAAGGCAGACTCTTTATGGTAAACAACTGTAACCTGTCACTCAGGAAAAGAGAGAGATTCATCCAAAAAAAAAAAACACATCTTGCAGTCGGAAGACTGAAATACATGTCTTGCATATATTCTGAATAAAAATAATAATTAAATCGAGTTTAGATACATGACTCAAACAACCATAAATGTAACTATTCTTAGCCTTATCAGTCTTTACTTGATATACAGCTCATTAATAGCTTATGACAGTCGTTCAAAATGATGTCTTCAAAGTAACACATATTTCCCTCCCTTATTTCAGTGTCAAATATTTCCCTACTGCCAATCGACTGACTATTCCTTTTGGGCCAAAGGAACTTCTCCGCGTATTTTTGGAGATTCGTAATCCAAAATGTCACTACTTGGCCATATTTGATGTTGTCAATAAATTAATATCCTTGCACACTAATGAAAACAAAATTTGGATATCTTAAAGGCTGTCACAAAGTGAATAAGGTGTTAAAAGACCGTTTACGGCCAAATATAGATGTTGCACGTTGTCTACATACTGAATAACGAAAAAGTGTTCAGCTTTCAGCTTTCTTTTCCATTATTTCAGACTTAATTCCTTACATAATTATCAGAGTTATTTTCTTAGTTATGTGATGGATGGAAGAAGCAGCAGCATGCGTGACGGTCTGAGATATTTTAATCCGAAATAGTGACATTTTTTAAAAGTGGAGATTGAGCCAATAAGTTGAGATTCCTTTATTGCTTGAAGTCATAAAAAAGGAGAATCGCTTTTCAGCGTTTCATTGACAAGGGTCAATGTACTCATTATTACATATTTATTAGAAGATTGATGACACTGGTTCATGCATTTATGTATTTAGTAACTCCAACTATTCAATTCACAGGAAACTTTTTGCAATTCCCAATCTGTGAATAAAATGGGTTATTTCTGTGTTCTAAGTGGGTTTCTCTTGGGAATTTCCCAAATTGGGAAAGTGCAACAAAAACCAATCTTGGGACAAGAATTCTACATTATTTCCCCTATATTGGGATTTAAATGTCCCAATAATTCCCCTATATTGGGATTTACATGTCCCAGTAATTCCCCTATATTGGGATTTATATGTCCCAATAATTCCCCTATATTGGGATTTACAAGTCCCAATAATTCCCCTATAATGGGATTTATATGTCCCAATAATTCCCCTATATTGGGATTTATATGTCCCAATAATTCCCCTATATTGGGATTTACATGTCCCAGTAATTCCCCTATATTGGGATTTACATGTCCCAATAATTTCCCTATGTTGGGATTTATATGTCCCAATAATTCCCCTATATTGGGATTTACATGTCCCAGTAATTCCCCTATATTGGGATTTATACGTCCCAATAATTCCCCTATATTGGGATTTACATGTCCCAGTAATACCCTTATATTGGGATTTAAATGTCCCAATTATTTCACTATATTGGGGTTTACATGTCCCAATAATTTCCCCTGTTATTGGGAGATTCCTTTCACAATAATTTCCCTCCCTTGGTTTTTCTTGACCCAGCAATTTCCTTCAAATGGGGTTTCTTTTCCCGATAAACAGCTCCCTTTAATGGTTTTCATGTGAAAATACTTTTTGCCCCCAAAACATATAAAGATTAGCATGTAATTTGACCAACAATTTCCTTCAATGATGCATGGCCCAATAATTGCCTGTTCACCATGGGAATCATAACATAACCTCGAATGCAACTGTTCATTTTCAGCCCATTGACAACTGCTCTGCTGTATAGTAAATTAATGAGAAACACACAAATCTGTGACAATTAGACAATTTAATAAACAGTATTAATAACCACTAAGGGTGTACATTAGTATTTATCTTTAGACTAGAATAATTAAATAACATGCATTAAACTGGGATTTAAGAGTGGTTTGAGAAGTTTACAACAGCATTTACTGGTAATATTGGTGGGTCTAATTCGCAGGTCGCAGGTCATTTTTTCACCAATACAGAGAGTATCCTAAACATTCATAACCTTAGGCCTAAGGTTAGCTTTTATGAATGTTTAGGATACTTTCTGTATTGGTGAAACAATGACCTGCAACACGCGACCTGCAAATTAGACCTGCCACGGTAATATTAATAATGCTATCCTCATATAAATGTTTTGTTTTCCAGTGTTACTCAACCTCTCTGGAATAGGGTAACAAAATTTGTCCAAGGAAGGATTACGTTTTTTTTGCAAACGTTGGCTATGTAGCACTTACATGAGAATAGACTTAACTGATTGGAGTGTAATGTGAAGTGCCAGCCTTCTATCCCATATGAACCATGTGAGCGTTGTGTGGGCCCATTTCCATTAGTAGGGCTAATGCTGACATGGTTCATATGGGGTAGAAGGCTGGCACTTCACATTGCACTCTATAAACAAAATTTGTCAGTTGGTTTTCCAAAAGGCGTAAATGTAACTATGACAGCCCATTATTTGGACTGTGTCTTTAAAATGCAAACAATGCATTTTACACTTGGAAACACTTAATATAAGCTAAAGGCAATGGATCAGAAAATGTTTCTGTTCTTTTTGGGAAAATTGGTTCAGTTGGTTGATCAGAACTTCAAATAATTAATGTGGGGAAATACTCCCAAATAGTTCACAGCCTTGCAAAATAAATCTGGGACTTCCTAGGAATTCCTGGAAATTTCATAGGAACAGAATTTTCACAGGAAATTCAGACTTCAGACTGCACCAAGCTGTGCATCAATTAGATTTAAATTTCTTGGAAAAAGTAATAAAAACTTGGAATTAGACAGAAATTTTGGACATTACAAGTGCTGAAACTTTCTTGAACGAGTAAACAAAATTCTAGTTTCTAAAGAAACTGTGGTACTGCATTGGTGGGAGAGTGAAACATGAAAATTTTCATGTTTCTTGAACGAGGTCAGAAAAATCAAGAATCAACCTTAAATAACTGAGAAGTAGAAATGCACATGTGGAATAAATAAGGTTATAGTGACCTGCTCCCATAAAATAGTATTCCAACCAGCAAATCAGAAATGTGCTGGACACCATTCCAGTGAAGCTAACAGTTACCATCATGACACACAAAAAATTAGAATACAAAATAATTGATTTCAAAGCAGTTACCTTCAGGTCAAAATCTTTGGATTGGGTTCTTGTTTTAAATTTAAAATACAAAAAGGGCTTTTTAAGATTTCAGATAAACCACAGAACCATAACAAGTCTGCAAAGAGTAATCCTTAAATACATCAAACCATAAACGGTTGGGGAAACAGAATTGGCTGCTAAGCATTTTTCTCTGCTGTAAAGGACCTTTTCCTGCTGTCCCGTCAAAGAATTTCTTCAGGAAGTGTCTCTTCTTCTTTCATGGTAACTAAAATATAAATAAATGCATGTAAATACTTCAAAGATGCAAGTCACGATTCCTCTCAAACCGTGATCATTTCAATCAATTACAGTTAAAGTGTGTGAAGAGTAGACTCAAATTTAGCTCTCTTTACTTACAAACGTCAATAATACCTAGTTTTCTCAGGCATTTATGATTCTGCATTGAAAAGAGACAGCATTTACCAGAACGAATCATTTGTAAATCGTATACATGAATTAATTCGCTGTATGAGCACTTTTATACCAAATCGTTTACTTCACCAATTGATCCAAAACTTCATTTTTCTTGTTTACCAATTATTGCAGGGTTATAACATTTAAAAAGCCAAATTAAGTATCCTTGCCAGAAAAATTGACTTGAAGGTACTCTACATGTAAATCGTCATTTTGAAGACAATAAGGCATCAAATCAAATGTTATTCGCCTATAGTTAACACTTACCTTTTTACTTGAGTTCTTGTAAGCATTTCCCTGACTTGGATCAGCATTTAAAGAGTAAAACAAACAAAAAATCACCACAAATTTGTGAGCGTTGATACAAACGTTAATAAAGCCGCCGATTACCGCCAAAATCGGTAAGAGCTTGCCGTGGAGACTGCTGGCCAAAATGAAAACGGCTCACTAGTTCCAGTCTGGTCTCTCACTCGTTATACAAGATGGCGCAGGAAACATTGAAGAGAAATGAACAAGATTCCGAGCGAAGTCCTCCAATTAACCCTCAAACAAAGTGGGAAAGATACTGGTATTCATTAAGTGGATAAAGTGCTGACATGGACTGTGTAATTCTTAACATTGATGCTTCATGTTCCTTTTGGAACAAGGCCGGTCAAACGTGGAGGATAGTTCTATAATCTATAGAATCATCATAATAAAGGCTTTTATTTTCATTTATCCGTGTTACACTATTGGGAATTAAATTGGGGAAATAATCCCTTATTATTTACAATTTTGGGAATAACTTGGGGGAATGTGTCCATATTATTCACAATTCTGGGAATAACTTGGGTGAAGGTTTCTATATCATTCACAATGCTGGGAATAACTTGTGAAATGTCTCCATATTATTCACACTGGGAATAACTTGGATAAATGTTCCCATACTAATCACAATTCTGGGAATAACTTGGGTAACGGTTTCTATATCATTCTCAATG
>NC_090895.1:41898634-41908634 GCF_036669925.1 Montipora capricornis | reverse complement strand
AACGTACCTCGTAACTAGGTTTGAAAAATATGAAAGGGCTAGGCCATTTAAACATTTAAAAGTCATTTAAAAAATCTTAAATTCTATGCGCTGTTCAATCAGAAGCCAATGCAGCTCATACAGTATGGATTGTACATGTTCATCTTTAGGTGTAAACGTAACGATTCCGGCAGCTACGTTTTGAACATCCTCAAGTCTCTTCAAGGTTTGCTTAGGTAGTCCATACAGTAATGCAGTTACAAAAGTCCAGTATGGAGATAACGAAAGCACGTATGAGTATTTCGGCGGTTCGGCGACTGATGAATTTCCTTATGCGGCTAATATTTCGAAGGTGATAGAAACCTGCCTTACACATGGCTGTGACATGGTGTTCCACAGACGTAAAGAACCTCAATATTTCTAACTGGTGATGACTTGCAAATCACCTCATCACAGACTGAAATTGAGGTCAGGGGCGGGAACTAAGTTCTATCATGACTTGTGTATAACCAGGCATCTTACAACCAATTATTTACCTAAATATGTCACCATTTGTGGAGTACAGGTGAAAGTGAATCTTCATGCCAAAAGTACAGGGGTGATGATATGTAATTCAGCCTTCGCCCCATATACATTTCCAGGATAAATCTATAAAATGTATTAGTAAATTTTCAAACTATAATATACATTTTCTCACGAAAATGACTTCTGTAGAGTCAGTATTCCCATGTTTACAAACGTTTGTGAGGCTGACAAATTAAAATTAGAATACATACTTTATTATGAACTATTACCTTCAAGGCATTGTAAGTTCTTTTTCCTTTAATTTCTATAATACTTACATGTACAAACTTGTTTCATCAGGGCTTCGTCGTCTTAAAGTTCTTTCTTATTTACTTAAAACAAACCTTTTACAAAAAAAAAAACCTGCAAAGATGATTCAACTTCATCCTAGCATTTCTTAAATAGAACATAGGAATCGGCCAGGGGATAGGCCGAATATGGCCTCTTGTTAGTCTTGTTTTTCGCAAACGACGTTCCATTCTTCTCCGTTTTACTTTCTGTTCTGGGTAAACCAGGGTGACTTCGGACACAGGGTTACAATCTTACTTTTGGCAGAAGCGTGGTCATCAAGTAGGGAGCCTAACTTAATGTTGTATCCTTCGACCAAGTCGTTTCGCGATGCGATGTCATTATCGATTAAATTCGAGTTCTTCATGTCCTTGCGACAAGTCAATGCGGTTAAGGCTCCTGTAGATTACGTCTTTCTTCTCGAGGAGAGGTTTGGGTAAGAATACTTTCCAACGTATTGCATAATGATCAGATAGAGCGGGATCCATTACCGAAATGTGCCCAAGAATGTTATCTTCTGATCTGGTGATGATCAAGTTTCTTTGTGTGTCGGTTGCTCTACGTGCTGAGCAGAGTCAAAGGTTTGTAGCAATTCCATGAATTTACCAGCACATGAGTTTTTATGATCATCTATGTGAAAGTTGAAATCACAAGCTACCATAATTTGTCCCTTTTCAGTAGCCAAATGCTTAAGGATTGATCCATGGAAAGTCTTCAAAAAGCAGTTCGCTCGTGGAGCCGTTTTTCTTTAAAGGCAGTGGTCGATAGACTACTACAAGTCTGAAGGTTTTAGAGCTCGACTTAATCACAGTATCAATGTATTCAAAACTTCTGAAACGCTTTGAAGGATTGACCTTTGTAAGAAAAGACTTCTTACACAGCACTGCAACGCCGAAACCACATTTTTCCCTCGAAACACACCGAAAGACACCCATGATATCGATTGTTTTCCTTGATCACAAAGTCATTCAGGATGGTAGCCTTGTTTTTAATAGATCTCATGTTTAGCAAACAAAATTCAATGGCCTTGCATGGTGTAATTCTCACAGGGATTTGTGCCAGGCGTGTTTGCACTTTGCGCGTCCCATTGAGAAAAGGTCCTCACAGCAGACAGACTTGCGCGATAAACATTTTTGTTAATATGATTACTGTTGATTACATTGTGTGTTATGTGATGGTGCCAATGCAAAAATACGCACAGGAATATGACATGAGTTAACGGGTGGTGTAGAACTTGTCGTTCGTTGACTGTTGGATATTTGAGTAAAATCAAATATTGTAGATCCATTTTCCCAGCCAGGATTCACTCCAATATCTCCAGATAGTAACAAAATCCTTCGTGCAGCTGTTGCATAAGAGTAATAGACAATACGACACTTCGACAGTTTACTCTTTCTTGTGGCGAATCGCTTTTCAGCGTTTCAAGTTTGGTAAATTTGTTGACACTGGTTCATGTACTCATTATTACAAATTTATTAGAAGATGACGTTTTGATGACATTGGTTCATGCATTTATTTACTTAATGAACTCCAACTATTTACGAGAAGGAAAAAATATGCACAAGCCAGTTGTTTTTAATACAACACTTTAACTTTTGCGGCTTCTAAGAAATGAGTGCAAATTAGAGAATTGAAGCACTGGGTTAAACTCATATGAAGTTTCTGGTTCTGGATTACGCTTTCAACAGGTATATTTCTCTTCTAGGCTTGTTTCAAAATAATTTAAAATTTCAGTGAGTATGTTTTTTGTTTAAACGAGGCCACCAATTGTCAAGATATGGATACCTACATTTCCTACGAGCTTTCTACTTAGAACAAGTTATATTTAAAAACAACACGCACATCAACAGATACCCTCCGAGAGCAAACGTTTTTGGGAATTTTTAAGTGACAAGGGTGCAGCTGTAAGACGATCTAAATTAAAAGGAAATAAGTTTATAAAAGTTGAAATACATCGAGTGAAGGTAAAACATGCATCGGTAACCACACCGAACATAGCTTTAAGAAGACTGCTCGTGCTCTGATCTACTTAGATAAGGGTTTTTCAATGGCGTGCTCGCAATCACACGACATATACCTCATTGCACCTCTTCCATTTTTGCAAAGAATCAGTAATAGTTGGCATTACAGCTGATCCAGTGGAGTAAAGTTTTTACTCCAGCAATTTCGAGACTCAAGTCAGAGTGATCCCAAGAGTGAGTGAAGCCAAGTCGGAGTGATCAAGACTTGTGAAAACTATCGTTTTGCTATACGTCAGTTAAGTCATTCCAATACAACTGTCCGAGAAAACAGAAACTTATTTTTATATACGAATTTTCCCTCTTCTCAAAGTCATCGGCGTAATCTGATCAATCCTCCTAGATATGAGCGCTGAATATTGAAGGACCATTGCATAGTAAGCAACATGTGAAATCGATGATTTAAGCCAGCTATAAACCAGATAATGTTTGTACAATTTTGGATTCAGAATCTGAAATTGTCCAAACAATGTAGGGGTCATTCATGCACTAAACCACGGCCCCCTTTCAAGGTATGTCACAAAGATTCAACAGAGATTCCTAAACGAAATCCGCAATTCATTTTTTGGTCTCCAAATTTGCATGAAACAAAAGCAAAGTGAGTTCTGTGGGCGTTTGTAAGACTCTTTTTCTCGTCAGTAATTTATTTTTTTCCAACAGCATTGAAGTGCCTTCACTTGTATGTGATTTCCGTTCAGGTTTACTTCAATATCTCCAGATAGTAGCCAAATCCTTCATGCAGCTGTTGCATAAGAGTACTAGGCAATACGACACTTCGACAGTTTACGCTTTCTTGTGGCGAATCGCTTTTCAGCGTTTCAAGTTTGGTAAATTTGTTGACACTGGTTCATGTACTCATTATTACATATTTATTAGAAGATGACGTTTTGATGACATTGGTTCACGCATTTATTTACTTAACGAACTCCAACTATTTACGAGAAGGAAAAAACATGTCCAAGTCAGTTGTTTTTAATACAACACTTTAACTTTTGCGGCTTCTAAGAAATGAGTGCGAATTAGAATTGACCCAGAATTGAAGCACTGGGTTCACTGGTTCTGGATTACGCTTTCAA
Source organism: Montipora capricornis (assembly GCF_036669925.1). Taxonomy (NCBI): domain Eukaryota; kingdom Metazoa; phylum Cnidaria; class Anthozoa; order Scleractinia; family Acroporidae; genus Montipora; species Montipora capricornis. The sequence goes on along the minus strand of NC_090895.1, from coordinate 41,904,709 downwards.
CAGGTATATTTCTCTTCTAGGCTTGCTTCAAAATAATTTAAAATTTCAGTGAGTATATTTTTTTGTTTTAACGAGGCCACCAATTGTCAAGATATGGATACCTACATTTCCTACGAGCTCTCTACTCAGAACAAGTTATATTTAAAAACAACACGCACATCAACAGATACCCTCCGAGAGCAAACGTTTTTGGGAATTTTTATGTGACAAGGGTGCAGCTTTAAGACGATCTAAATTAAAAGGAAATAAGTTTGTAAAAGTTGAAATACATCGAGTGAAGGTAAAACATGCATCGGTAACCACACCGAACATAGCTTTAAGAAGAGTGCTCGTGCTCTGATCTACTAAGATAAAGGTTTTTCAATGGCGTGCTTGCAATCACACGACACATACCTCATTGCACCTGTCCCATTTCTGATCCAGTGGAGTAAAGTTTTTACTCCAGCAATTCCGAGACTCAAGTCAGAGTGATCCCAAGAGTGAGTGAAGCCAATTCGGAGTGATCAAGACTTGTGAAAACTATCGTTTTGCTTTACGTCAGTTAAGTCATTCCAAAAGTGACAACTGTCCGAGAAAACAGAAACTTATTTTTATATACGAATTTTCCCTCTTCTCAAAGTCATCGGCGCAATCTCATTAATCCTCCTAGATATCAGCGCTGAATATCAAAGGACCATTGCATAGTAAGCAACATATGAAATCGATGATTTAAGCCAGCTATAAACCAGATAACGTTTGTTTGTACATACACATACATATATTTTTTTGTGATTGCTGTAATTTCTTCGTTTTTGTAAGTGCTGTAACTCCAATATGGAAATGTTAAAAAACAAAAATAAAATACAAAAAAAAAAAAAAAATTTTGGCTTAAGAATTTGAAATTGTCCAAACAATGTAAGAACCATTCATGCACTAAACAACGGCCCCTTTTCAGGTAATTCACAAAGATTCAACAGAGATTCCTAAACGAAATTCACAATTCATTTTTTGGCCTCGAAATTTGCATGAAACAAAAGCAAAGTGAGTTCTGTGAGCGTTTGTCGGGCTCTTTTTTTTGTCAGTAAATTAATTTTTTTCCAACAGCATTGAAGTGCCTTCTCTTGCATGTGATTTCCACTCAGGTTTACTGTGTAAGAGCGGTCTGCACATCGGAATTGCATTCCATGCCTTTTCTTTTTTCTTTACCAAAGCTCCCGTTATCATATCCCTTGTTTTAAATCTCTTGAAACGTTACCCAAGTTCCACAAGGAGCAATTGTTCCTCCTCGCTGAAATTTGTTTTCCTGCTTTTACTTTCGGACATGTTTCCCACACAAGTTCATTAATTTACATGCAATTTATAATGCATGCTGATGATAACACAAAAAAAATTCGACTCGGCTCGTCTACGTATACGTTTTAATAATGCAAATTAAACAAAGTTTAGACATGGTTTACAAAAAACTCGTCAAAGCCGTGATTCAATCTTAAACCAGGTCTAACCTAGGCTTCGTTTAAATAATCGGCCCTTTTAGATTGTCGGCCCGGGCTTCGAACCCTTGGCTCCAGCGCGGTAGTTCGAGGCTTGAAGCTTATTCAGTCAGTGTGACCAAACACGTCTCTCCCTCAAATTGAAGGATTATTCTTAATTGTCAATTTCTTCCAAGTAAAGAAAGTTCATTTTGAACACTGAAAGCTTGATAGGGATCATGGGAAAAAAATTTAAATCAAGCCTCAGACTTATTAAGACCTATTCAGCAATGATTATATATATACTGTATATACTAATTAGTTTTGGGAAATAATCGGCATATTTTCTAGTCAGTTGATGTTTATTGGTTAAGTGGATAAAACAGTTCCTTCAAAGTGGACGCGCCGGGTTCAAATCCTGTCCAGGGGCTGCTTTTACTGAATTTCCCTTCTTTTTCATACCACAAGTCCTGGGACAGAGTGATCAAAATGGAGGATAATACTTCATTTAAGGCAAACTGACAATGAAGGATATTCCTTCATTTAAGGAAGAGATCGTGTTGGTGTGACGCAAAATTAAGACTTTATTATCTGTCAGTGAACTGTGATCGGTTTTCGTTGGTTCATTGCAGTTTTCTTCATTTAAAACTAATGTACTGAACAACAAATGATCGCTTTAACTTGGGCCCACAGCCTTAAAAAGCGGTAACTATGTCAGTAAAGACTAAATTTCACACTACTCACTTGCAGGACAATAGTTCGCAAAGCCTACATCAACAAGATGAACCCGCGATTTTGGTTCTCAGCTGTTTTTCTGATGACAAGGATTGGTCTTATTAGTGCAGCTAACCAAGTTTGTAACAACGAAAACTCTGTTGCTGGCACGTTTCTTAAAGGCCACACTTTTAAAACATTGTGGGTTAAATGTCCATTGGAATGTGCCATCATATGTGACCAGGATATCAGATGCCAAAGCTTAAATTTCATCTTTGGCGGCAACATTTGCGAGCTGAACAACAGAACGAAAGAAGCCAGGCCTGAAGACTTTTTACCCGATTCAACGCGATTCTACATGAAGCGAGCATTCAACAGAGGTATGGAGCATTAATCATTTATCTAAGGAATTTTAAGAAGCGATTCTGTTTGAAAGTAACTGGGTAAAGGGTCTATCTCCGTTTGACGTGTGGCATCTGTGGTTGGGAATGAGTTTGACTCGGATAAATTCACTCCGTTTTTGGACGCTGGGGGGAGGGAAGGTCGCGCTTTGGCTGCGCATGCGTAAAATTCTTTTGTCTCGCCAGGAGCTCATGAATCTGGGGCTCCTGTGTTCTTGGTTTGGTCTCGTAGAAGGCAGTACAAGTAGGATTCGAAGTCGCTATCTCCTCATTTAAAGGCAAGCGCCATGCTCACTAAAACACGGACGACTACGCGACAGCGCAACGGGGAAATGTCCATAAAGAATTGTGTGCGTGACCGGAAACGAGTTTTTGTGTTTTCGTTGCCGTATGACTCGATAACACCAGGTGATCTGGTGACGTAATTTGGAGGACTGGGATGAAAAATTTTAACACCGTATCCCACAACCGCGCGCGGCCTTAGGTGTTGTTTCCAAACTCCGTGCAGTATTGCTATCGCCAAAACTCAACAGATCATTACGTGTCTACCACATCTCCTGCTACTGAATGAACATTCAAGTAGACCAGACAAGATCTAACCTCGCCTCTGCCATGTTAAATTCGAAAATAAGGCCGCGCGCGGTTGTGGGATACGGCGTTAAAATTTTTCTCCCCAGTCCTCCGAATTACGTCACCAGATCACCAGGCATATCTTACCGCGTCGAATTATATAATTTTATAATTCGGCCGTTATTGTTCAGAAAAATTATTTAGTATTTTTAAATACCATCATAGAAACTTGTAAGGCATCTGTTTCCTGGTTTTGATTGGAGCCAACGCCGTAACAACAGTTTTAAACGGTGAACAGCTATTCTACGATCGCACTTAACCATATGGTTAGGTCACGGATTGTGGACATTGGACTTCGGACTTCGGACTACGGAGTTGAACTGGATATTGACCAAGATATCGTAGCATAAAACACTATTCAAATACTGTGAATTTTAAAGGCAATCCGTTAAAATTCATTCGAACAAAGTGTAGGCTACCCGTAGCCTCTTCTTTATATATAAAAACGTCTAATTTGGGGACAGAGGCTAAACGGTTCTCAAGAGGAAAAGGTTCTTAAATGTTCTTTAAGGTTGGGTTGTGTATCAAAGAAAATGCATTGTTAATGTTAAAAAAAAGTTAAATGTTCTCTTAGACTACAGTTTTCCATCTATTTTACCTTTATTTATGCTAACCACAAAGACAAAAACAAAGCAAATGAGCAAAATGAAGCAAACGTTCTTCACTCTCTCTCCGTCTGGTTACTTTCTCAGTAAGTTCTTAACAATTTAGGTCATCGCCTCAGCCTGAACGATCTTATAAACGGGTTCTGATAAAAAAAAGAGAGTGTATTGTAAAGTGGTTTCGTGGACTTTTGCTGAGTCGAAAGCCTCTAAATCTTAGTTAAAACTGAGGATTATCAAAAGATCATCAATATTGGGTCCGTATGGCATTTGCTACCACTCATCATTCATATTACGCTGATAGTTATAGAAGTTTTGTACATTTCGCCTGCAGTGCCACTGGGCTCAATTCAAGAGCTTCCTGCTGAATCGTGCGCTGAAATCAAAGCGAGTGAAGGATACAAAGTGGCTGACAGCAAGCACTGGATATACTCAGATGAAAATGGTGGTCAGGCGATCCAGGCTACTTGTCAAGGTCAATGCTAGTTATGAGTACTTTTTTTGAAACATCATGTGGCAAATCTATCTTTGAAGATCTCCTACTAAGGTTTGACGCCATGCACTCGTAAGTAACTCAACAAATGAAATAACACAGTAATGTGCGGCAAACCGGGAGCTTTTCCGCAGGCGTCTTTGAAAATTCTTCAAGTTCCTTCCTTCGAGCAGCAAGCATCCTGTTTTCAGTCTAGAGAATCGAACCATTTAAGGGGTAATGTCATGCTAATTTCGCTGTTTTTAGGTCAAAATCTCAATTAGTACATTAGTTCACACGTACATCACTCCTGACAACCCACTAACAAGATATAAATTATATTTATGGCACAAAGAGCTATCCGTATTAATTTTTGGCGACTTTCTTAAGACACCTCCTCCAAACTTGAAAAAAATGGCCAATTTTTTCACGTTTCAATCGATTTACATCCTCTCCATCCTTGGCTGAAAACAAGAGAGAATCGCTTCAGTGCACTTTAATGGTTATTGGTAACACAACTACAGCATTAGTTCTTGGTCTTTACTGATGCAATGGCGTGACACTGCCCCTTTAAGATCGAATTCAAGTTGAAGTTTATTATTCACACTTATAATAAACTAAGTGATGAAAAAAAAGTAGGACATGATGATAAAAGATTACACTTACAAAAGAGAGTGCGTAGTGGCTAAAGAAGCCAAGATTTCGAGTTGGCAACTACCACGATGCAGGTACAAATGTTGCAATTAGAACAGGACAGTGAGTCACAAAGGGGCCAGATTTCATCTCGAATTCTCGGCTTGCAATGGAAAGGTCATACACCCATTAAAGGCAGTAGTTTGTTCAAGCTATTCCTTTGCTTAATTGATTTTTTTTCATGACAATTTTTGTTGTGGGTGATGTTGCACTGGTCTAAAAATGTGTATGACAAAGCGAAACATAACTAACATTGAAAATAAAATACTTTTTTATTTTCAGAGGAGTGGCAAAAAATCAACGAAAATCCGGTTCGCTTTGGAGCTCGAAGTAATCAATACGGTGCCTTCCACATGACTAAAACTGGGGATGTAAAGGCCATGAAGCTCGTGCACAGAAGCGGATCCATCAAATGCAACAGCAATGACGTTGCTTCCTACTGGAGCTGTACCAACTTAAACTACTATGCAAGCAACACATTTATGACGATCATCACAAATGCCAACAAAAAAGCCCTTCTGCCAACAGAGCAAGATTTGAAAATGTTCAATTCCGGAAATCATCCCTGCAACCAAAAAAAGCACTTCTACGTTCTCGAAGAAATTAAGCAAGGATCATCAGAGCTTGTTCTAAGCAGCCATTCCAGTCCGTTACGTTTATTGAAGAACCAGGAATTGCAGATATGGTATGGACAGGACTGGGTGAAGTGTGGTGAGGGGGACAACACTGGCACTACTTTTGTTGATGTATTTGCCTGGTACATGTGAAAATAAAAAGCAACTGCAGTTACTGTGGCTAACTATATTTAGATTTCCGCCATGGTTACAGTATTTTTCTCGCAACTTTGTTTCTCGTCAGTGTTTACCGTGTTGTGCACAGACAAACAGAACCAGCCTCACTGAATTTAACTAAGCCAGTTTGTACCTTTGCTGAAATAATAATTCATGAAGCACGAAGCACTAGTTTGGACTATTTAGATGTGTGGTTGATTTGAGTTGTGTTGTTTACATGTCATCTGATTTCTCCGGTTAACCTTAAGTTGCAAAGGGAGTAAAAGCAAGTAATTGGTTAACTACACAAAATCGACTCGACCGCCGAGACACAAAGACCGCCAA
>NC_090895.1:41886134-41891134 GCF_036669925.1 Montipora capricornis | reverse complement strand
TTCTATAAGAAGCTCACGGACGGCTTGCGCGGGAGTTTTAAGCTAACTAAGAACCTTAAAGGTTCTGGCGATGTTCAGACCGGCGCTGAGGACAGCTTTCTGCATCTGGCGGAGGACTTCTCTACCTCTCTTTACACCTAACAATTCTCTAACACTCCTTCCAACGTTCTCAGAGTATCCCCCTAAGACATCTACAATTAGGTTGACTTGGCGTATCTCGAATCCAGGGTATTGCTGTTTAAGCTCCCAGCGTAGAGCAGCGTACTTTTGTGTCTTTTCCTGGTTATTCTGGTGACGATTTTCTGTCCAAGGGCAGCTCATCTCAACTAAAGTGACGATCTTGCTTCCTTTGTCTACAAACCTTGCATCCAGTCTGTTAGCTCTTACTTCTGTATTGTACGCGTATACAGGGACATCCCAGTAAGCTGTAACTTGGTTATTCTCGTACACTGGTTTTGGCTGTATTGGGGAGTACCAAGGAGGGGTCGTTTCTATTAGAAGATAGTCCTTAAGCAACTCAAAGAAAATTATCTTAAGTGCTGCATTGTGCCTCCGGCGCAAGGTACTTTGTCTGGGCAAGTGCATTACAACCCGCAAGGACATGCGCCACGGACTCCTGAGCTTCCCCGCAGATTCTACACGTGGCATCTCGGTCCTCCCGAGTCTTGGTCTTCCTCGAGTGGTACAGCTTGGTTGGTAATAACTGCTCGTATAACTCGTTGATCCCTGCCATTGAGTGCCTTGGCGCCATCCTCCACTCCGCCAACCACGAGAAGCACTCTTTATCCAGATCTTCATCTTCCCATCTTGCCGTCACTAGCTTCCCCTGCCATCTCTGTTGTCGAATGTTCAAACAGCGTTTGTTAATCACAACTTCTTTGACCCACGGTCCAATCTTCTTCCCCCCTATACTCTCACCTTCGTCTGTTGACCCTGATGGTAGCGGGTACTGTATGTTCCTCTGCATACGTTTGTGCATCTCTGACCAAGGAACGCCTACTCTTCTTCTCCGCTTTCTCCTCAAACTGCCTTACGAGACCGATGGTTGGGTCTTTGTTTTGGTAAAGCCTCACCGCTGCCTTGGTTTTCGTAGCCTTATACTCTGCCTCGACCGAGGCAGAGATTAAGAATAAAGGATAAGAGAAGTAGTTTTAGGGATACTGAAATTGAGTTGGGTTCAGCATTTGTCATTATCATGTATAGTGTGCTTGATTCGTCCTTTTTTTCGGCGTTATCGGTGAGTTTTCCCACCTCCCTCGATCCCTGCTCGGTTATCTACCGTTTATTTCATCGTTGTCGGTAACCTTTGGCCAGTCCAAGTTTCTAGCGCACCACTTTTGTCACTAATAAACTTGCGGGTGTCCATTGCATTTTTTTTTTCAATACTGGCACTCTGATTTTTCCATGTGAAGTTTATGAAAGAAATCCGCTTTCGTCTTCTTTTGATATCTTCTGGCCTGAAATCACCGTGAAACGAGGATAGAAAATCATTTTCTTCGTCTTTTTGTGTTGTTGCAGCCGGATACAAAGCATCTAACGACTGTATTAAGCCTTCACATGAAAATATCTCAAAGGAATGACCAAGGGATAAAAACAAGCGTTTCCGAGATGACGTCACAATCATCTCCAGTCCCCCTTAGTGATACAACGGAGTGGGAAAATAAAAAGGTGCGAGTACAAAACTGTAAAAAATGTTGAATACAAATAGTAATGAACAAACAGTAACCTTTTTTCACTGATTTAGAACTATTATTCTACAGTTTGTAATTAACACCTACCACTTACTTGTAAACATCCCTCAAATGAAGATAGATATGATGTCATCATATTTTATCATATTTTGTCGTTTTTTTTAATACTTTATCATATTGGGTTCCAAAAAATGTAAAAATGATAATAATAATAATAATAATAATAATAATAATAATAATTATTATTATTATTATTATTATTATTATTATTATTGTTATTATTATTACATTTTTTGAAACCCTCAACATAAAACCCTGGACCCTCGACGCTCAACCAAAAGGCAGACTCTTTATGGTAAACAACTAACCTGTCACCCAGGAAAAGAGAGAGATTTATTGAAAAAAAAAACAAAAACACATCTTGCAGTCGGAAGACTGAATTACATGTGTTACCTGTATTCTAAATTAAAAAAACTAACAAAATTGAGTTTAATTCAACTACCTTTATATATGACTCAAACATCCATAAATGTAACTATTCTTAGCCTTATCAGTCTTTACTTGATATACAGCTCATTAATAGCTTATGACAGTCGTTCAAAATGATGTCTTCAAAGTAACACATATTTCCCTCCCTTATTTCAGTGTCAAATATTTTCCTACTGCCAATCGACTGACTATTCCTTTTGGGCCAAAGGAACGTCTCCGTGTAATTTTGGAGATTCGTAATCCAAAATGTCACTACTTGGCCATATTTGATGTTGTCAATAAAGTAATCTCCTTGCGCACGAAAACAAAATTTGGATATCTTCATGGCTGTCAAAAAGTGAATCAGATGTTAAAAGACAGTTTACGGGACAGTTTACAGTTTGTGTATCCCTGAGAGACTTAACTCAGGGACTCAATTATATATGAATGTGGTACTTATGTCTTTGTGGTGCCATATAAAATTACTAGTCTATCAAACGCGGGAGGTCGGTGACATCATTACATGCACCTGTTTATCGTTACTTGAGGAGCAAGCAGAATTTGGGGGACACTTCGTGACGTTCATTGTCTGTATTTCGACGCAAGAGTACCGTTGATCATGAAGTTGAGAAGAACAGCAACGGGACACTTCGTGACCCTTTGTAACTTTGTGGGTTCCAGTCCCCTTTCCGTCAAAATTGATGAATTTTGTGTCCAACGAGACGCAAGGCAGTCGCATCTTTTGGCAAGTCTATTTCACTAATGTCGCTTCGTGGTGACTGAGCCCATGACTGGAGATTCCATTATTGCTTGATGCCAGAAAATGATAATTATAATGATGCGGTATTTATTATATAGTGCCATTTCCAGCCATGTCCAATGGCGCTTTACAGTACACGTTAAAAAAAAATAAATAAATAAATAAAATAGATTTACACTACAAATAAAACATGAGGAGCTTAAGCCGACTCAGGAATTCTCGGCTAGACGTCTCCTGACGGTGTAGATATCCGTCAACAAAGGCTAAAAACATAACACAAAATGTTTTTCGTATTCAGAAAAGTGTTAAAGCATTCAGGATCGATCAGATTGTACTGTGAACTTACGTTAAGCAGAAAAAATTAGTTATTTTTTTTATTGAATAACTATATTTAGGGGCGAGATGAATTTTGTGGGGAACACAAATCTATTTCAGTTCGTTTGCGCGCATCGACAGTGGCGGTTAGTGCTGGGACACGGAACCATTTTTTGTTCTATAGGATTTATGGATTAACTCTCTCACCCGGGGAAAAATGGTACAGGTCGCCGTCGTCTCTCCCCGACCAGCACTACTTCGACGCTCCTCGCCGCTGGTGAGCGAGAAGACCTCTGGCATCCAGGGTAAAATGTTAGCCAATTTGTCGAAGGAAAGTTTTTTCAGCTCTTTCGAAGAGAGATTTGTCGCCTTCAAGTCGGTAATTTTTTGCCGGAAAATGGTGATCACGTTCCGAAATTCGGCTGGTCTAATCTGCAGATCGCAGGTCGCAGGTCACAGGTTGCAGTCATTGTTTCACCAATACAGAAAGCATCCTAAACATTCTTAAAAGCTAACCTTAGGCCTAAAGACTTTTGTTTAGGCCTAATTAGGCCTAAGATTAGCTTTTAAGAATGTTTAGGATACTTTCTGTATTGGTGAAACAATGACCTGCAACCTGTGACCTGCGACCTGAGACCTGCAGATTAGACTCGCCGTCCGAAATTCTGGTAAAAACGTGGACGAAGCTTACGGAATAACTTTGGTTGGCCTCTGTGGTGGGATTAATTGAGCAGTCGTCGTCTGAATGTCATGGATTACTGTATTCAGATGTTTTCAAACGAGTTATGGAGGCAGTAAACAATGTTGACGTCGGGGAATTCGGTGCTGGAAGCCTTCCCGGTATACAGGCTGACGCTCAAACGTTGAGATAAAATAATTGCTGTTAGGTTCAATTTCATGATATCAGGATATCATGATAGCAGGAAATTGATAAGTCTGTGATTAATATTGAATGTGCCTCCCTGTGACTTGCTGGGAAATCAATTAGCCCGGAATGAAATTTTACACAGCTACAATTGGGCATTCTAAATTTACCAGTTCCTCACTTATCGAGTCCCATAAGTATAAAACTTAAAAATAGTTTGCTTTAAAATCAGAAAAGAACCAATTCACCGTTGCTGTTGAGAAAAGTGTATGCCAGGAAAAACAAGTTGCATCTCGGTAGCCTAAATGTTAACTGAGAAAATAATTTCCCTGTGTTTAAATTAACAAATACACCAATACATCACTAACGTTTCATGTTTAACCGGAGAATTAGGGAAGCAGATGTTCGAAGGTGTAATAGCTGTTGAGTTTTATTCCTCCGTCGAGTTCCATAAGTATAAAACTTAAAAATGGATTGCTTTAAAATTAGAAAAGAACCAATTCACCGTTGCTGTTGAGAAAAGTGTATGCCAGGCAAAACAAGTTATATCTCGGTAGCCTGAACGTTAAGAGATAATTTGAGTAATTTGCCTGTGTTTAAATTAACAAATACACCAATACATCACTAACGTTTCATGTTTAACCCGAGAATTAGGGAAGCAGATGTTCGATAGTGTAATAGCTGTTGAGTTTTATTCCTCAGTTATCGAGTTCCATGAGTATAAAACTTAAAAATGGATTGCTTTAAAATCAGAAAAGAACCAATTCACCGTTGCTGTTGAGAAAAGTGTATGCCAGGCAAAACAAGTTATATCTCGGTAGCCTGAACGTTAAGAAATAATTTGAGTAATTTGCCTGTGTTTAAATTAACAAATACACCAATACATCTCTAACGTTCATAT
>NC_090895.1:41876134-41881134 GCF_036669925.1 Montipora capricornis | reverse complement strand
CGATGCGATGTCAGTATCGATTAAATTCAAGTTCTTCATGTTCTTGCGAAAACTAGACAAGTCAATGCGGTTAAGGCTCCTGTAGATTATGTCTTTCTTCTCGAGAAGAGGTTTGGGTAAGAATACTTTCTAACGTATTGCATAATGATCAGATAGAGCGAGATCCATTACCGAAATGTGTCCAACAATGTTATCTTCTGATCTGGAGATGATCAAATCTAGAATGTGGTTTCCTTTGTGTGTCGGTTGCTCTACGTGCTGAGCATAGCCAAAGGTTTGTGGCAATTCCATGAATTTGCCAGCACATGAGTTTTTATGATCATCTATGTGAAAGTTAAAATCACAAACTACTATAATTTGTCCCTTTTCATTCGCCAACTGCTCAAGGATTGATCCAAACTCTTCAAAAAACAGTTCACTGGTGGAGCCGTTTTTCTTTAAAGGCAGTGGTCGATAATCAAAAACAAAGTCTGAAGGTTTTAGAGCTGGGCTTAATCACAGCAACAATGTATTCAAAACTTCTGAAACGCTTTGAAGGATTGACTTTTGTAAGAAGAGACTTCTTACACAGCACTGCAACGCCGAAACCACGTTTTTCTCTCGAAACACACCGAAAGACTTTAACCCTTAGGTGTGAGGTCGCTTTTCACAGCTTGATCTATGTTACCAGGGAGGAGCCACGTTTCTGTAAACGCCTTGATATCGATTTTTTTCCTCGATCACACAGTCATTCAGGATGGTAGCCTTGTTTTTAATAGATCTCGTGTTTAGCAAACAAAATTCAATGGCATTGCATGGTTTAAACTTTGGGACTAGAAGAGCACGTGCAATGACAAAAAGGTTACGATTTTGATTGTTTCTGGTGGCCTTGTTTCTCAAAACATGTCTTTGTGGTGCGGAGCTCGAGGTGCCATTCTCACAGGGGTTGTGCCAGGCGTGTTTGCACTTTGAGCGTCCCATTGAGAAAAGGTACTCACAGCATACAGACTTGCGCGATAAACAGTGTTGTTAATATGAATACTGTTGATTGCATTGTGTGCTAGGTGATGGTGCCAATGCAAATAACTTCTCTCAGAAATACGCACAGGAATATGACATGAGTTAAGGGGTGGTTGTGTGGATTTTGTCGGTCGTTGACTGTTGGATATTTTAGTAGGATAAAATATTGTAGATCCAGTTTCCCAGCCAGGATTCACTTCAATATCTCCAGATAGTAGCAAAATCTTCCGTGCAGCTGTTGCGTTAGAGTAACAGGCAATACGACACTTCGACAGTTTACGCTTTCTTGTGGAGAATCGCTTTTCAGCGTTTTAAGTTTGGTAAATTTGTTGACACTGGTTCATGTACTCATTATTACATATTTATTAGAAGATGACGTTTTCAGTGATGACATTGGTTCATGCATTTATTTACTTAATGAACTCCAACTATTTATGACAAGAGAAAAACATGTACAAGCCAGTTGTTTTTAATACAACACTTTAACTTTTGCGGCTTCTAAGAAATGAGTGCGCGTGAGAAGTGACCCAGAATTGAAGCACAGGGTTCAAGTCATAAGAAGTTTTTGGTTCTGGAATACGATTTCAACAGGTATATTTCTCTTCTAGGCTTGTTTCAAAATAATTTAAAATTTCAGTGAGTATATTTTTTGTTTTAACGAGGCCACCAATTGTCAAGATATGGATACCTACATTTCCTACGAGCTCTCTACTCAGAACAAGTTATATTTACAAACAACACGCACATCAACAGATACCCTCCGAGAGCAAACGTTTTTGGGAATTTTTATGTGACAAGGGTGCAGCTGCAAGACGATCTAAATTAAAAGGAAATAAGTTTATAAAAGTTGAAATACATCGAGTGAAGGTAAAATATGCATCGGTAACCACACCGAACATAGCTTTAAGAAGAGTGCTCGTGCTCTGATCTACTTAGACAAGGGATTTTCAATGGCGTGCTCGCAATCACACGACATATACCTCATTGCACCTGTCCCATTTTTGCAAAGAATCAGTAATAGTTGGCATTACAGCTGATCCAGTGGAGTAAAGTTTTTACTCCAGCAATTCCGAGACTTTTCCAAAAGTCGTACGATATCAAGCCAAGTCGGAGTGATCAAGACTTGTAAAAACTATCGTTTTGCTATACGTCAGTTAAGTCATTCCGATACAACTGTGCGAGAAAATAGAAACTTATATTTATATACGAATTTTCTCTCTTCTCAAAGTCATCGGCGTAATCTCGTCAATCCTCCTAGACATCAGGGCTGAATATTGAAGGACCATTGCATAGTAAGCAACATATGAAATCGATGATTTAAGCCAGCTATAAACCATGCAAATAATGTTTGTTCAATTTTGGATTCAGAATTTGAAATTGTCCAAACAATGTAGGGGCCATTCATGCACTAAACCGCGGCCCCCTTTCAAGGTAATTCACAAAGATTCAACAGAGATTCCTAAACGAAATTCACAATTCATTTTTTGGCCTCCAAATTTGCACGAAACAAAAGCAAAGTGAGTTCTGTGAGCGTTTGTGAGACTCTTTTTTTCGTCAGTAATTTATTTTTTTCCAACAGCATTGAAGTGCCTTCACTTGTATGTGACTTCCACTCAGGTTTACTTCAATATCTCCAGATAGTAGCCAAATCCTTCCTGCAGCTGTTGCATAAGAGTACTAGGCAATACGACACTTCGACAGTTTACGCTTTCTTGTGGCGAATCGCTTTTCAGCGTTTCAAGTTTGGTAAATTTGTTGACACTGGTTCATGTACTCATTATTACATATTTATTAGAAGAGGACGTTGTGATGACATTGGTTCATGCATTTATTAACTTAATGAACTCCAACTATTTACAAGAAGGAAAAAATATGTACAAGCCAGTTGTTTTTAATACAACACTTTAACTTTTGCGGCTTCTAAGAAATGAGTGCGTGTGAGAATTGACCCAGAATTGAAGCACTGGGTTCAACTCATAAGAAGTTTCTGCTTCTGAAATACGCTTTCAACAGGTATCTTCTCTTCTAGGCTGGTTTCAAAATAATTTAAAATTTCAGTGAGTATATTTTTTGTTTTAACGAGGCCACCAATTGTCAAGATATGGATACCTAATTTTCCTACGAGCTCTCTACTCAGAAAAAGTTATATTTAAAAACAACACGCACATCAACAGATACCCTCCGAGAGCAAACGTTTTTGGGAATTTTTATGTGACAAGGGTGCAGCTGTAAGACGATCTAAATTAAAAGGAAATAAGTTTATAAAAGTTGAAATACATCGAGTGAAGGTAAAACATGCATCGGTAACCACACCGAACATAGCTTTAAGAAGAGTGCTCGTGCTCTGATCTACTTAGACAAGGGATTTTCAATGGCGTGCTCGCAATCACACGACACATACCTCATTGCACCTGTCCCATTTTTGCAAAGAACCAGTAATAGTTGGCATTACAGCTGATCCAGTGTAGTAAAGTTTTTACTCCAGCAATTCCGAGACTCAAGTCAGAGTGATCCCAAGAGTGAGTGAAGCCAAGTCGGAATGATCAAGACTTGTGAAAACTATCGTTTTGCTATACGTCAGTTAAGTCATTCCAATACAACTGTCCGAGAAAACAGAAACTTATTTTTATATACGAATTTTCCCTCTTCTCAAAGTCATCGGCGTCAGTAATCTCATCAATACTCCTAGATATCAGCGCTGAATATAGAAGGACCATTGCATAGTAAGCAACATATGAAATCGATGATTTAAGCCAGCTATAAACCAGATAATGTTTGTTCAATTTTGGCTTAAGAATTTGAAATTGTCCAAACAATGTAAGAACCATTCATGCACTAAACAACGGCCCCTTTCCAGGTAATTCACAACAAAGATTCAACAGAGATTCCTAAACGAAATTCACAATTCATTTTATGGCCTCCAAATTTGCATGAAACAAAAGCAAAGTGAGTTCTGTGAGCGTTTGTCCGACTCTTTTTGTCGTCAGTAATTTAATTTTTTTCCAACAGCATTGAAGTGCCTACCCTGCGAGCAGAGTCTCTTTCGATCTTCCTAGATAAGTCAGGAAGAGGAAAGCAGACTCTGCGACCCGCCTCGACATTTCGTGTTGAGCATGCGTTAAAAATTCAAACGTAGTCGGGAGTCAGTCACGCGTGACTAGTAACCGCAAACCACAAAACCAAAACAAACAGTAGGGATATTTTCGAACAACTCTAACCAAGAAATCATTTCCTTCGAAACTCAAGATCGTTCAAGTTTTTAAATTGCCATTTCAACTTTTACTGGAAAAATTAATAGGTTTCTCAATTCTGGCAAGCTAGTTTCTGTAACCGACATACGGAGGAAATACTCATGGGAATTTAGACAGTTAAAAATTGTCACGCTGTTGTAGATTTAAAAAATATTGATGACGCGTGGGGATTGATCATGCGCACAAATTAAAAAAAAAACAGGTTTGACAAGTCGAAACTGGACTGACTCATCCATTTCTTTGGATGAGCGGCAAATCAGAGAAAGTCAAGGCGGCTCGCAGAGTCTTCTTTCCTCTTCCCGCCCGACTTATCTAGGAAGATCGAAAGAGACTCTGCTCGCAGGGTATGAAGTGCCTTCACTTGCATGTGATTTCCACTCAGGTTTACTGTGTAAGAGCGGTCTGCACATCGCAATTGCCTTTTCTTTTTTCTTTACCGAAGCTCCCGTTATCATATCCCTTGTTTTAAATCTCTTGAAACGTTACCCAAGTTCCACAAGGAGAAATTGTTCCTCCTCGCTGAAATTTGTTTTCCTGCTTTTACTTTCGGACATGTTTCCCACACAAGTTCATTAATTTACATGCAATTTATAATGCATGCTGATGATAACACAAAAAAAATTCGACTCGGCTCGTTTACGTTCTAATAATGCAAATTAAACCAAGTTTAGACATGGTTTACATAAAACTCGTCAAAGCCGTGATTCAGTCTTAAACCAGGTCTAACCTAGGCTTCATTTAAATAATCGG
>NC_090895.1:41861134-41863634 GCF_036669925.1 Montipora capricornis | reverse complement strand
TCACCCTCATTTTAACTAGGTTGAATACGCACTCAGATGAATTGAAAAAACTTTTTTTGAAGCCTAAATTAAGCCGAGAGAAAAATTAGGTTAGAATTAGTATTGGTTATTATACATGGATATCAATTGACTTATACCTACAAAAGTAAATAATGAAAAGCACTTTCTCACTTTAAGGCGAGGACATCTAAGATCTGAGCTGGTCAATATCTTTAAAAGAAACTAATCAGGTTTAGAGAATTAAGCTGTTTCAAAATGTTTTCACATTTTGTGTTCTTTGCAATATCGTAAGTTGCAACTAGGCTGTTAGTCACAATACAATCATATGTCAATCATTGTTTGCGTCGAATCCTGAAGATACGGTGGACAGGCAAGATCACAAACGAAGAGCTATGGGAGCGGGCAGGTCGAATTCCAATGGTCACGCAAGTCAGGAAGAGAAAATGGGCGTGGGTAGGCCACACGCTGAGAAGACCTTCAAACAGCATTACGAGGCAAGCATTGCATTGCAACCCACAGGGAAAACGAAAGAGGGGCCGCCCCAAGAATAGCTGGAGAAGGGATACGGAAAAAGAGATGAAGGTCCTCGGGAAGAACTGGAAGGAGCTGCAACAGTTGGCAGAAAAGAGACGTCTCTGGAGGCTTTTTGTTGATGGCCCATGCTCCAACTTGGAGCCAAGGGCTTAACTAACTAACTGTTAGTCACAAGATCGGGAACTTCTTCGTAACTAAAAAGGCCCTGTATTTTAATTAGGTTAAATAATTACATAAAAACGATTTTAAAAAGCTAAAAAAAACCAACCCCTTATTCCATGAAATTATTCTTTGATTGCACTCGCGTCATAAGAAAAATGTAGCTCAAGTTTTGCATAATAATAGAGTCAAATTGCCAAAAGACCTTTCAAAAGTTAGGTTCGCCAAATTTAAAGGGGCTATATTACGTTATTTTAGAGTGTTTCGGGAAAATCTTTAGTTAATCACGAGTTTAAGAGTCGAAAATGGTAATGTGGAATTCCTTTACTTATAAAATTATCGTTACATCTCAAACAACATGATTTTGAGCGATACGACCTTTCTCCAGCCAATTTGCCAGGATTACCGAAATGCAATTCGTTTCAGTCTCGTGCGTTTGTCTCCATCCATGCTTTTCTTTCCTTTTGCTGGATTTCGTATGTTGTTTAACAGTTTTAAGTGGTTATTGTAATGTTTCAGTCTACTTTTTGGGCGTTTTGGGTGTCATGAAATTACAAAATTTTGCGTGACATAGCCCCTTTTAAGTTAGACTCATATTCATGCAAAGCGTATATTGCAAAAAATGTCTACTTTACACACGACTTTCACTCTGTCCTCTCTTGAATGTATCAAATCATATATAAAAAACTCGTTTTTCATCATATCACGGCGTTTGGTTGTCTCGTTCCCAGTCATTCCCTATCGCTGCGGAAGAGAGCGGTAGCGCTCGGTCCCATTCCCTAGCGGCCACACCACCTCATTTCACTCCAACTTCGTGCTGACTTTTCACATAGCAACGACAGTTGTATTTGGAACTTCTAAAAGTTTAAAAACAAAGAAACTACCCACGTCCGCTCAGAGCAGTAACAGTTTCTTAAATTCCTTCAGGGCTTTTCCCTTTTGAAACTCCGCTCAACTCCCTCTTCAAAGTGAAGTCATTTTGACGGTCCTGTTTGCTCTGACACCCCGTTGGCTTGGGAGAATCACTTAACTTGTATATAATTTATTGGAAGAATGTAGTAAATAACAATATTTGTCCTCATAGTGTACTTGTCATCAAACCCCCGAGTGATACAGAGAACGTGAGCTGAAATTTCACTCAAGGAAATTGTCCACAGTTTTGATAACAAGTTATTACAGGGTTTGCAGGTCAGTGCTATAGAAAAAGTGACCACTGATCTCCTTTTTCAGAGGGAGATTTTTGCAGTGGATAACAGATAACCAGGCAAATACTTTTAATGGGTTAGGGATATCTGACAAGATGACCTTAGGAATAAATATAAGAGAAGTAGTTTTAGGGATAATGAAATTAAGTTTGGGTTCCACATTCGCCACGATCACCATGCTTCATTCGTATTTTATTTCACCTGTACCTATGATTTTTACCACCTCTCTCGTTCCGCGCTAGGTTATTTACCGTTTACCTCATTGCTCTCAGTCACCTTTGGCCAGTTCAAGTTTGTAGAAAAACCTTAAACGTTTGCATGATAATGCAGCTCAATTCCCGGAGGATTAGTTGGGAACACCAACATGGCCGCCGTGACGTCACGTGAAAACGAAAAATCTTAAATAACAATGACCACAACCTGGTTTTCTGAGCCCGCGAGACTGAGCACCTTCAGCAAACCATTGTTTTAACGAAAACCGCTGGTCAGCAACCTAAGTTTCTAGGGCACCTTTTTTGTCCCTGATAAACCTGCGGGTGACCATTGCCCGCTTTTGTGGGAGGGTGATGTATCAGCTCTCATAACGTATAATGCATGTGATT
>NC_090895.1:41841134-41856134 GCF_036669925.1 Montipora capricornis | reverse complement strand
ATGGTTGGTCAGTTGTAAAAGCCGGTATAGTGCACGATTTTTTTTTTAAGGGCAGGATTCTTTAATTTCAACGATTGTAATAATATTATACTCATGAGAGCAAAATGGAAAATAGCTGTAAGTGAAGGGTACGAAAAAGACTGAAGTACTCACTGTGTGGACGATGCTGGAGGATGTGCCAACCAGACCCACCTGGAAAATGGATGGAATAATCGGACACATTTAACGTCAGTGAGGATGCAAAGTCTCATAACTAGTACTTACAGTTTGATGTTAGCAGTTTTTCAATAACGGCATAGGATTTGAATTTCCTGTAAAGAGAGAATTTAGGTTTTTGTTAAAATAAAATTTGCTGGAAGCTAACTGTGCTCACCTTTCGAAAGATACATATTCCCATCAACTGCTCTGGATCAATGCAGAAAACATGTACAACAGACGCTTCAAAGAAGTGACATCCTTTGACTGGTCTGTATTCCTTCAATGGTATTAAAAACAAAGCTGCACAACCTTTGTGGGATCCACATATTTCCTCAGTTTGGTGCCCAGCATCAGTGAAAATAAGATGCGCAGCTCATCATGAAAGCCATTTTGATAACCATCCTCTGACAGAAAGAGATGATAAAAATAAACAGGAACAGGTTCTTGCCACAGAAGATTTGCAGTTTCTGTTCCTCTGTATTCTATGTTTTCTTTACTAATGTAAATGTATGGTTCAATTTTCTTTTCTAGATTTAAATTTTTTAAAACCAGCTCAATTTTGATTTTGTTTTGTCTAATACTCGATATCATGATCTGAAACTAAGGTAAAATCAAAAGGTGGGGGGGGGGGGTGGGGAAGAGAGATTGTCAAAATGTATTAGCACTGAAGACTGAAATATGCGGTGTAGATGAGAGGATGTAACAATGTCGCATTAACCAGTTTAAATAGTTAATTTCTTTATAGTTTTTAAAATATTATTACTTTTCAAATATTCTCATGAATGGATGACGTGTGGAAGAGAGAAAGATCTTGCAAATTTTTGGGAAAGTACAGTTATAAGCGTTTGAAATTTTAAAAATCGATGAATTGTTGTGCTGTTGGGTAGCAACGAATATCAATTTGTGGTAGTTTTACCGTTGATCTCTTTCGTTGTTTTTAAAGTTCCCTTAGCAGTGTTGAGGGGATATGTGATGAAGGTGTTCTCAGCAGATGGGTGTTGCAGTGCTTTACCTGAAGACGACTAGTGTTCCTTTAAAGTAGCGCGAGATTTGATAGATTGTTTAATAGCAAGAATTGTAATAATATTAGAGTCGTGGCCGAAATTTAAAATGTCTATAAGAGAAGGTTATTAAAAAAGAGGTACTCACTGTGTGGACGCCTTTGTTTTACTAGTGGGTGGGACAAGTGAAGAAGTGCAATCATTGTCTGCTACGGACACAACGCATCTGAAAATGGAGCGAACAACGGAACACATTTTAAGTTTTCATGCGGTTGAAGGGTGTCACGAAAGTACTTACAGTTCAATGGTGGTAGTCCCCAATGATGGTGTTAAGAATTTACTGCTAAAACTACCGGTAAGAAAAAGAAAGTTTAGTGTGAAAACTCATCATCAAGTGCCATCTCCAGCTGTTCCGATTTTCCGCTCTTTCCTTAGACATCCATTATAGGTGTGTCCTAAACATTCTATGATGTTTTTCATCCAGGTAATTCTTGGTCTTCCCTGTTCTCTCTTGCCTTCAATTTTGCCTTCCAGTAACAATTTTTGGATCGACTTCGCTCTTATTACTTGTCCAAAATACTGGGATTTTTTATTCTTTATCGTTGATAACAATGAACTTGTTGTATTTGCTATCTAGAACTTCTTCATTGGTTTTATTTTCCGTCCATGATTACTTTTATCATTTTTCTATACGCCCACATCCCAAAAGCCTCAGTGTGAAAATTATATAGATTAATTAACCCTTTCAGCCCCGAGAGTGCCAAATGGCACTTATAGATTTTACTCGTCAATGGGGAACCCCTCGGGGCTTAAAGGGTTAAGCTAACAGCGTCAAAAAACTATGTCCCCGTTTAACCCTTTCAGCCCCGAGAGTGCCAAATGGCACTTACAGATTTTACTCTGTCTAACGCCAGACGATTTTACTCGTCCATGAGGAACCCCTCGGGGCTTAAAGGGTTAAGGCTAGTGAAAGCGAAAAATGTACTTACGGTTTCTATGGCAATTACTTACGTTTGATACGTAGATTGGTTTTGGAGTGAATGCGGCTAAAAAGATGAAAATAGACAAGGCTTACATTATAAAACATGATAAAGAACTATTATGGAATTATGCGAGTACTTTAAAAGAAGGTAAAAGTTGTTAACGACATACGCTTGGAGATCTTTAACTGAAACGTCTTGTTTTGTTGCAACTTTTCTTGGAAGCTGTAAAATATGATAATATAGCTATAAAAAAAGTGTATTTTTAAAGAGTTCAGTTTCGAATACGGATTCAAGTATTGTTATTAGTGGTTCAAAAGAATTGGCCAAGAACGGAATGTTATTAAATGACTGTGGTTGGGATAGAGATCATCTGAAAAGAATATCAAAATGTAATAGACGAGAGAAACAGCCAGTGAAGATAGAAGGATTTGAAATGTTATTCAGTTGTTGTTGTTTCTTTTTTTTTAATATTTATGGTTTATTAACTCATTTTCGCGTTTATTATTTTACATTTTTTTAAAATTTATCTTTAGTGGATGGTATGCGGAATAGAGGAAAAAAAGAGAAATTTAAGACGAGGGGCATTTTTAAAATTTTTTGTAATGTTGAAATTATGGAGTAAAATTCCGAAAAATGGGCTGTTCATTGTCCTTTCATTTAATTGTTGTCCCATAGAAGTATAAAGGGACCCTTGATAAGGATGTTGTGAAACGATGTGCATCTGTAGTTACAGGTGAAGGAAACGAGCAGTTTTTGAAAGCACAGGAAAATGCGGTTAAGTCATGTTATGGTTTGGGATGAGGTGCATGTGAAAGCGTCTCGTTATGGTAGGGGCTGTCTTAAATGGGTACTATAAGGATTTATGCGAACGTCGTGTCCAGAGGGGGTCGTGAATTAAACGACTGTCGAAGAAGAAACGAAAGCTGAAAGCCTTTGTCTTTTATAAAAATCGGAAAAATACACCAGTATCATCTAAACTTCAACGCTGTGTTAAATTTAAATCGAAGCGGCATCAAAGAAGATTTAAAGAGATGCAGAAAGTTAAAAAATATTATTCTTTGTTTATATGTGTTTGCCTTCGTCACTTTTCAGGAGTGATAACCATAGAGTTAATTATTACAAGTTTAAACTAAGTTTCAAGATAGAGAAGAACCCTGGTCCCATTGTGGATCCCAGTAAAACTATTCATGTGCTGAACAGTTTTAAGTCACAAACCGATGCTTTGCCTTCTACTTAAGCAATAGAGGACGTTTTCCGTGTTTCCATAGCCTCATCTAAACACGAGGGGAAGTTGGGAGAATTCGAGAGAGTCATCCAAACCCCAGACGTAGTCGAGGGTTTGCATAACTGTCGAGAATTCTCCCAACTTCCCCGAGCACTATATTCACTATATTCTGACAACTTCCCACGGCACTATATTCAATGTGTTACTCTCTCATCAAGCCCTGTAGTTACTGGGATTGTAATACATAAGCTGCTATTGTGAACATTGGGACTAAAGTCTAACAAGACGTGTGGAAACAGGCATCTTACAATCAATGATTTACCTAAATTTGTCACCATTTGTGGAGTATAGGTGAAAGTGAATCTTCATGCCAAAAGTACAGGGGTGATGATATGTGATTTAGCCTTCGCCCCATATGCATTTCCAGGATAAATGTATAAACTAGTCGTTCTCAATGAGAAGGAAAATGCTCGAGTAGGAGGAGACCTGATCAATGCAGGCAGCCCCAAAGAGGAGAGATTTTGTAAGACCAAACGCCTTGTAGTAGTCGATGGTGATGGTAGCCATGGACATAACATGGGACTGCCTTTGTTCCAAACGCGACCGACAATGCGAAGAATCTGAAGTGAAATGTTTCTCAAACCAGAGAACAACACAGCTTGAAAGCTTTGACAACTTTCAATAATGTATCTAAGTCGATTCATAATGATACTTACCGTGAAAACAACAGGAAAATCCAGAGGAAATTCCGCCACTACACAAATCCGCTACAACTCAAAGAAACGAATATTATGGTTTTTTCTGCCATGTGATTAGCCGAGCATTCGTTCGCTGGCGCTCGGTGTCCGACGGTCCGAAGAAATGCCGAGTGTACCTCAGAACTCAATCCGCAAGGCATAGCATTTATAATCGGGCGAACTCAGGCATGCAATCTCGAGATTCATTGCGCGATAGCCTCAAGATGCATTGCAAGATTAGTGTTGCAGCTGTCGCTCTCGCTCCCTGCGCTCGCTCGAGCAAATATCTTAGTAAATTTTCGACCTATAATATACATTTGCTCACGAAAATGACTCCCTGTTTCTTCTGTAGAGTCAGTATTCCCATGTTTACAAACATTTGTGAGGCTGACAAAATAAAATTTGAATACATAATTTATTTTTCGTTTAATGTCTATAATATTTACATGTATGAGCTTGTTTCATCAGGGCTTCGTCGACTTGAAGTTCTTTCTTATTTACTTAAAGCAAGCCTTTACAAAAAAAAAAAAAAAAAACCTGCAAAGCTGATTCAACTTCATCCAAGCATTTCTTAAATAGAACATAGGAATCGGCTAGAGTATGGGCCGAATATGGTCTCTTGTTGGTCTTGTTTTTCGCAAACGACGTTCCATTCTTCTCCGTTTTACTTTCTCTTCTTGGATCTCGAGGCTAAACCAGCGTCACGTCGGACACAGGGTTACAATCTCATACTTTTGGCAGGAGCGAGGTCATCAAGTAGCGAACCTAACTTCATGTTGTATCCTTCGACCAAGTCGTTTTGCGATGCGATGTCATTATTAAATTCAAATGCGATTAAATTCAACTAGAAAGCCTTCGCTACTTTGACCACCAGACACATTTTATAACCTGTACTGTAATTATTTCATCTTGTAACCATGTGTTGTGACTATACTTTTCTTTCTATGTTAATTTTATCTAAATAGTGTGAAATAAATGAACCATGAACCAAGTTCTTCATGTCCTTGCGAAAACTAGAAAAGTCAATGTGGTTAAGGCTCCTGTAGATTATGTCTTTCTTCTCGAGAAGAGGATTGGGTAAGAATACTTTCCAACGTATTGCATAATGATCAGATAGAGCGGGATCCATTACCGAAATGTTATCTTTTGATCTGGTGATGATCAAATCTAGAATGTGGTTTCCTTTGTGTGTCGGTTTCTCTACGTGCTGAGCAGAGTCAAAGGTTTGTGGCCATTCCATGAATTTGCCAGCACATGAGTTTTTATGATCATCTATGTGAAACTTGCAATTACAAACTACCATAATTTGTCCCTTTTCAGTAGCCAAATGCTCAAGGATTGATCCAAACTTTTCAAAAAACAGTTCGCTGGTAGAGCCGTTTTTCTTTAAAGGCAGTGGTCGATAGACTACTACAAGTATGAAGGTTTTAAAGCTGGACTTAATCACAGTATCATTGTATTCAAAACTTCTGAAACGCTTTGAAGGATTGACCTTTGTAAGAAGAGACTTCTTACACAGCACTGCAACGCCGAAACCACATTTTTTCCTTGACATCCATGATATCGATGTTTTTCCTCGATCACAAAGTCATTCAGGATGGTTGCCTTGTTTTTAATAGATTTCGTGTTTAGCAAACAAAATTCAATGGCCTTGCATGGTTTAAACTTTGAGATTGGAGGAGCGCGCGCGTGAATGACAAGAAGGTTATGATTTTGATTGTTTCTTGTAGCCTTGTTTCTCAAAACATGTCCTCGTGGTACGGAGCTCGAGGTGTAATTCTCACAGGGATTGTGCCAGGCGTGTTTGCACTTTGCGCGTCCCATTGAGAAAAGGTCCTCATAGCAGACAGACCTGCGCGATAAACAGTTTTGTTAATATGAATACTGTTGATTACATTGTGTGTTAGGTGATGGTGCCAATGCCAAATTACGCACAGGAATATTACATGAGTTAACGGGTGGTGTGGAACTTGTCGGTCGTTGACTGTTGGATATTTGTGTAGAATCAAATATTGTAGATCCATTTTCCAAGCAGGGATTCACTTCAATATCTCCAGATAATAACAAAATCCTTCGTGCAGCTGTTGAATAAGAGTAATAGACAATACGACACTTCGACAGTTTACTCTTTCTTGTGACGAATCGCTTTTCAGCGTTGACATTGCTTCAAGTACTCATTATTACATATTTATTAGAAGAGGACGTTTTGATGACATTGGTTCATGCATTTATTTATTTAATGAACTCCAACTATTTACGAGAAGGGAAAAACATGTACAAGCCAGTTGCTTTAATACAACACTATAACTTTTGCGGCTTCTAAAAAATGAGTGCGAATAAGAATTGACCCACAATTGAAGCACTGGGTTCGACTCATAAGTTTCTGGTTCTGGAATACGCTTTCAACAGGTATATTTCTCTGCTAGGCTTGTTTCAAAATAATTTAAAATTTCAGTGAGTATATTTTTTGTTTTAACGAGGCCACCAATTGTCAAGAAATGGATACCTATATACATTTCCTACGAGCTCTCTACTCGGAACAAGTTATATTTAAAAACAACACGCACATCAACAGATACCCTCCGAAAGCAAACGTTTTTGGGAATTTTTATGTGACAAGGGTGCAGCTGTAAGACGATCTAAATTAAAGGAAGGAAGGAAAAAACATGTACAAGCCAGTTGCTTTTAATACAAAACTTTAACTTTTGCGGCTTCTAAGAAATGAGTGCGAATTAGAATTGACCCAGAATTGAGGCACTGGGTTCAACTCATAAGTTTCTGGTTCTGGAATACGATTTCAACAGGTATATTTCTCTTCTAGGCTTATTTCAAAATAATTTAAAATTTCAGTGAGTATATTTTTCGTTTTAACGAGGCCACCAATTGTCAAGATATGGATACCTACATTTCCTACGAGCTTTCTGCTTAGAACAAGTTATATTTAAAAACAACACGCACATCAACAGATACCCTCCGAGAGCAAACGTTTTTGGGAATTTTTATGTGACAAGGGTGCAGCTGTAAGACGATCTAAATTAAAGGAAGGAAGGAAAAAACATGTACAAGCCAGTTGTTTTTAATACAACACTTTAACTTTTGCGGCTTCTAAGAAATGAGTGCGAATTAGAATTGACCCAGAATTGAAGCACTGGGTTCAACTCATAAGAAGTATCTGGTTCTGGAATACGATTTCAACAGGTATATTTCTCTTCTAGGCTTATTTCAAAATAATTTAAAATTTCAGTGAGTATATTTTTTGTTTTAACGAGGCCACCAATTGTCAAGATATGGATACCTACATTTCCTACGAGCTTTCTACTTAGAACAAGTTATATTTAAAAACAACACGCACATCATCAGATACCCTTCGAGAGGAAACGTTTTTGGGAATTTTTATGTGACAAGGGTGCAGCTGTAAGACGATCTAAATTAAAAGGAAAGAAGTTTATAAAACTTGAAATACATCGAGTGAAGGTAAAGCATGCATCGGTAACCAACCCAAACATAGCTTTAAGAAGAGCGCTCGTGCTTGGGCTCTGAGCGAAGATTTTTGTCTTGTACTGACAACCTGTAACAGAAGATAAATTATAATAAAAAAAAACAAAAGTGCAGGATATCATGAAATTTAGCCCATAACAGTAATGTGCAATCACTGTCAGCTATGGAATTTTTCCTAATACCATCAAACAGGTTAATCGATTTTTTGTGAATTTTGAAATTTCGAACATGTACATGTGACTGCAATATTTATAGTGGTGACAAATATTATTGTAGTTGAATAGAAATAATACCATAGTAATACTAACTTCTTACTAACGGAGCGCGAGGGCCGTACTGGTGAATATTGGCCCGAGGTCGTGGCAGTACGGACCGAATGCAGCGAGGTCTGTGCAAAAACGTCCAAGGGCCAATATTCCCCAGTACGGCTCGAGCTAGCTCGATTGGTGAGTAGTTTATTATATGGCTTTTTAATTACCTTTTGCCTTGTTTTTGCAAGCCCGTAATCGGCCCGTGGGCATTACGGGAGAATAATGCCCAACAATTCAGTCACAATTAGCCAATCAGAGCGCGCGTTATATCGGCTACAAACACAAGCCAATGATATAATAATGTTTTATAACACTAATAATAGTAATAACCACAATAAGCTTCACGTAAGGAAACTATGCTCTTACCCTTTGCGTTTCTCTGTGTTTTCATCTTCCGTCTCTGTTTCTGTCTCAGGTTCCGTCTGACTCTCGTACAATGAGCCTGATTCAGCCTGGTCCTCCACTTCTAATTCATCTAACCCATCCAGATCTTCTTCCCCTTCGTCAACTTCAATATCTGGCTTCTCAGCTTCCACACCTTCAGCAGAATCTGTGATGTGCAGGGTTTGGGCTTCCAATTGTAGCTTTTTCACTAAAAAGCAAGACATTTCAGATTTTTTCACACTATGAAAAGTGGTAGTCACAAAGTAATGGGCAGGATATACTGAAAATATGCAAGGTACTATCAAAACCGGACATGAAATAAACTACGATACATATCGTTACAACTTTATAGTGTATACTGCAATCTATTTTGGCTGCATAGTTGAAATCATGTCGAGGGTAATCGTCTGATTCTCCACTATTATTTTACAAAAGAAGTCTAATAATAATAATAATAATAATGATAATTTTTTCAAACGGAATTTTTAAAAATGACCAGAAATAAACCCTGGATCACAATGCAAATATATTCTTTGCATAGCCTTTTAAAAAAAATATCCATCACACACAAAGCAAAAAAAGATCCTAAGCCTTGTAACCTGACTGTATGTAATCGTTTGCCTGAACTATACCTTGTCTTTGCCACTTCTTCTGTTCCTTCCTCCGACTCTTCAAATTATCCTTCGATGTTTTCAATTTATTATTCAGCTGCCTGATTTCTTCCTTTAAAGTACTCAAGCTATTCTTCAACTGCCAATCTTCTTACTTAAACACTGAGCAACTGGAGCATTCGGTGAAGCATTCTTCTTCTGCGTTCGAGATGTCAGCTTGTGGTATATGTAAATCTTCAGTGCTGTTGTCTTCTAGCTCAACGCCGGCCGGTTCGTCTGCACTACTCGCAATAGCAGTCAGCTTTGGAACTTTGGGATCTGGTTCGTCTGTCTCCTCTGTCGAAGGCTGAGAAGATTCCTTGAAACTTGCCATCGCTGCCTTAATAGCCTAGAAACCAAGATACGTACATAATTTCTAAGGCTTGACTAGACAAGGTATTAGAAACATATCATTCCTAAAACGATAGGACAGAGACTTAGTACTTGTGAAATATCTCACCATTCTTTTGCCTCGATTACTCAGGGGTTGTTCGTCCTCTGCTGCATGTACCTCAGTATGAACTGTCGGGAAAGCGGTAATTCGGAAGCTGTCTCGCTCTAAATACGGAATTGATAGAGCTTTTTGGCCCTTCAACAATGTGTAGTTTCGAACAAAATCATCTGGCTTGAAATGCTTCGAGCATATCACTGAACTCTTCGATGGCTCCCATTGAGCACGTTTCAGTCTCACAAAATCTATCCATCTCTTCCTTCGTTTCTTCGCCTCTGGACGCTCATCGCCGTAAAACGGTATCGTATGGAGCCCTATTCCATTCTCTAAGCTTCTGACGTTACTACAACCTCCAACAACACATCTGTGCGGCATATTTGCGACCAATATCGATCTAACCTTACAAATACAACAAGTGAACTGTGCGAAATACAGATTGTTGGGTTCTCGAAGTGACGTCACAGTAGTCGCCAGACCCTTGATCCTTGAGACGCGGTCGCGAGCCAAAATGGCGGCGATTTTAGCGCGATTTTCCTTACTTCAACGGGACATAAAAATTCAAGGATTTGACCGAATCAAACAATTTTGTCAAAGAAATACTCACCAAAGCATGAAGTTTTTTTTAAGCGAAAAAAAATTTAGGGGTTAGGTGCACTTTAAGAAGAGTGCTCGTGCTCTGATCTACTTAGACAAGGGTTTTTCAATGGCGTGCTCGCAATCACAGGACACATACCTCACTGCACCTGTTCCATTTTTGTAAAGAATCAGTAATAGTTGGCATTACAGCTTATCCAGTAGAGTAAGGTTTTTACTCCAGCAATTCCGAGACTCAAGTCACAGTGATCCCAAGAGTGAGTCAAGCCAAGTCGGAATGATCAAGACTTGTGAAAACTATCGTTTTGCTATACGTCAGTTAAGTCATTTCCATACAACTGTCCGAGAAAACAGAAACTTATTTTTATATACGAATTTTCCCTCTTCTCAAAGTCATCGGCGTAATCTCATCAATCCTCCTAGATAACAGCGCTGAATATTGAAGGACCATTGCATAGTAAGCAACATATGAAATCGATGATTTAAGCCAGCTATAAACCAGATAATGTTTGTTCAATTTTGGATTCAGAATTTGAAATTGTTTAAACAATGTAGGGGCCATTCATGAACTAAGCCACGGCCCCCTTTCAAGGTAATTCACAAAGATTCAACAGAGATTCCTAAGCGAAATTCGCAATTCATTTTTTGGCCTCCAAATTTGCATGAAACAAAAGCAAAGTGAGCTCTGTGAGCGTTTGTCAGACTCTATTTTTCGTCAGTAATTTATTTTTTTCCAACACCATTGAAGTGCCTTCACTTGTATGTGATTTCCACACAGGTTTACTTCAATATCTCCAGATAGTAGCCAAATCCTTCATGCAGCTGTTGCATAAGAGTACTAGGTAATACGACACTTCGACAGTTTACGCTTTCTTGTGGCGAATCGCTTTTCAGCGTTTCAAGTTTGGTAAATTTGTTGACACTGGTTCATGTACTCATTAAATATTTATTAGAAGAGGACGTTTTGATGACATTGGTTCATGCATTTATTTACTTAACGTACTCCAACTATTTACGAGAAGGAAAAAATAAGTACAAGCCAGTTGTTTTTAATACAACACTTTAACTTTTGCGGCTTCTAAGAAATGAGTGCGAATTAGAATTGACCCAGAATTGAAGCACTGGGTTCAACTCATATAAAGTTTCTGTTTCTGGAATACGCTTTCAACAGGTATATTCCTCTTCTAGGCTTGCTTCAAAATAATTTAAAATTTCAGTGAGTACATTTCTTTGTTTTAACGAGGCCACCAATTGTCAAGATATGGATACCTACATTTCCTGCGAGCTCTCTACTCAGAACAAGTTATATTTAAAAACAACACGCACATCAACAGATACCCTCCGCGAGCAAGAGTTTTTGGGAATTTTTATGTGGCAAGGGTGCAGCTTTAAGACGATCTAAATTAAAAGGAAATTAGTTTATAAAAGTTGAAATACATCGAGTGAAGGTAAAACATGTAACGGTAACCACACCGAACATAGCTTTAAGAAGAGTGCTCGTGCTCTGATCTACTAAGATAAAGGTTTTTCAATGGCGTGCTCGCAATCACACGACACATACCTCATTGCACCTGTCCCATTTTTGCAAAGAATCAGTAATAGTTGGCATTACAGCTGATCCAGTGGAGTAAAGTTTTTACTCCAGCAATTCCGAGACTCAAGTCAGAGTGATCCCAAGAGTGAGTGAAGCCAAGTCGGAGTGATCATGACTTGTGAAAACTATCGTTTTGCTATACGTCAGTTAAGTCATTCCAATACAACTGTCCGAGAAAACAGAAACTTATTTTTATATACGAATTTTCCCTCTTCTCAAAGTCGTCGGCGTCAGTAATCTCATCAATACCCCTAGATATCAGCGCTGAATATAGTAGGCAACATATGAAATCGATGATTTAAGCCAGCTATAAACCAGATAATGTTTGTTCAATTTTGGCTTAATTTGAAATTGTCCAAACAATGTAAGAACCATTCATGCACTAAACAACGGCCCCTTTCCAGGTAATTCACAAAGATTCAACAGAGATTCCTAGGCGAAATTCACAATTCATTTTTTGGCCTCCAAATTTGCATGAAACAAAAGCATAGTGAGTTATGTGAGCGTTTGTCAGACTCTTTTTTTCGTCAGTAATTTATTTTTTTCCAACAGCATTGAAGTGCCTTCACTTGTATGTGATTTCCACTCAGGTTTACTGTGTAAGAGCGGTCTGCACATCGCAATTGCCTTTTCTTTTTTCTTTACTGAAGCTCCCGTTATCATATCCCTTGTTTTAAATCTCTTGAAACGTTACCCAAGTTCCACAAGGAGAAATTGTTCCTCCTCGCTGAAATTTGTTTTCCTGCCTTTACTTTCGGACATGTTTCCCACACAAGTTCATTAATTTACATGCAATTTATAATGCATGCTGATGATAACACAAAAAAAATTCGACTCGGCTCGTCTACGTTTTAATAATGCAAATTAAACCAAGTTTAGACATGGTTTACAAAAAACTCGTCAAAGCCGTGATTCAGTCTTAAACCAGGTCTAACCTAGGCTTCGTTTAAATAATCGGCCCTTTGAGATTGTCGGCCCGGGCTTCGAACCCATGGCTCCAGCGCGGTAGTTCGAGGCTTGAAGCTTATTCAGTCAGTGTGACCAACCAAGTCTCTCCCTCAATGGAAGGATTATTCTTAATTGTCAATTTCTTCCAAGTGAAAAAAGTTCATTTTGAACACTGAAAGCTTGATAGGGATCATGGGAAAAAATTTTAAATCAAGCGTCAGACTTATTAAGACTTATTCAGCAATGATTATATATATATACTGTATATACTAATTAGTTTTGAGAAATAATCGGCACATTTTCTAGTCAGTTGATCTTTAGTGGTTAAGTGGATAAAAACAGTTCCTTCAAAGTGGGTGCTCCGGGTTCAAATCCTGTCCAGGGGCTGCCTTCAGTTTTTTCTTTTCTTTTTCATACCACAAGTCCTGGGACAGAGTGATCAAAATGGAGTAATTTAAGGCAAACTGACAATGAAGGATAATCCTTCATTTGAGGAAGAGATCGTGTTGGTGTGACACAAAATTAAAATTTTGTTATCTGTCAGTGAACTGTGATCGGTTTTCGTTGGTTCATTGCAGTTTTCTTCATTTAAAACTAATGTACTGAACAACAAAATCATCGCTTTAACTTGGGCCCACAGCCTTAAAAAGCGGTAACAATTTCAGTAAAGACTAAATTTCACACTACTCACTTGCAGGGCAATAGTTCGCAAAGTCTACATCAACAAGATGAACCCGCGATTTTGGTTCTCAGCTGTTTTTCTGATGACAAGGATTGGTCTTATTAGTGCAGCTAACCAAGTTTGTAACAACGAAAACTCTGTTGCTGGCACGTTTCTTAAAGGCCACACTTTTAAAACATTGTGGGTTAAATGTCCGTTGGAATGTGCCATCATATGTGACCAGGATATCAGATGCCAAAGCTTAAATTTCATCTTTGGCGGCAACATTTGCGAGCTGAACAACAGAACGAAAGAAGCCAGGCCTGAAGACTTTTTACCCGATTCAACGCGATTCTACATGAAGCGAGCATTCAACAGAGGTATGGAGCATTAATCATTTATCTAAGGAATTTTAAGAAGCGATTCTGTTTGAAAGTAAGTGGGTAAAGGGTCTATCTCCGTTTGACGTCTGGCATCTGTGGTTGGGAATGAGTTTGACTCGGATAAATTCACTCCGTTTTTGGACGCTGGGGGGAGGGGGGGGGGTTGCGCTTTGGCTGCGCATGCGTAAAATTCTTTTGTCTCGCCAGGAGCTCATGAATCTGTTGCTCCTGTGCTCTTGGTTTGGTCTCGTAGAAGGCAGTACAAGTAGGATTCAAACTCGGTATCTCCTCATTTAAAGGCAAGCGCCATGACCACTAAAACACGGACGACTACGCGACAGCGCAACGGGGAAAGGTCCATAAAGAATTGTGTGCGTGACCGGAAACGAGTTTTTGTGTTTTCGTTGCCGTATGACTCGATAACACCAGGTGATCTGGTGACATAATTTGGAGGACTGGGATGAAAAATTTTAACACCGTATCCCACAACCGCGCGCGGCCTTAGGTGTTGTTTCCAAACTCCCTGCAGTATTGCTATCGCCAAAACTCAACATATCATTACGTGTCTACCCCATCTCCTGCTACTGAATGAACTTTTAAGTAGACCCGACAAGATCTAACCTCGCCTCTGCCATGTTAAATTCGAAAATAAGGCCGCCCGCGGTTGCGGGATACGGCGTTAAAATTTTTCTCCCCAGTCCTCCGAATTACGTCACCAGATCACCAGGCATATCTTTCCGCGCCGAATTATATAATTTTATAATTCGGCCGTTATTGTTCAGAAAAAGTATTAAGTATTTTTAAATACCATCATAGAAACTTGTAAGGCATCTGTTTCCTGGTTTTGATTGGAGCCAACGCCGTAACAACAGTTTTAAACGGTGAACAGCTATTCTACGATCGCACTTAACCATATGGTTAGGTCACGGATTGTGGACATTGGACTTCGGACTT
Organism: Montipora capricornis; assembly: GCF_036669925.1. Lineage (NCBI taxonomy): Eukaryota > Metazoa > Cnidaria > Anthozoa > Scleractinia > Acroporidae > Montipora > Montipora capricornis. The sequence continues at coordinate 41,841,562 of NC_090895.1, read as the reverse complement.
CGGACTTCGGACTACGGAGTTGAACTGGATATTGACCAACATATCGTAGCATAAAACACTATTCAAATACTGTGAATTTTAAAGGCAATCGGTTAAAATTCATTCGAACAAAGTGTAGGCTACCCGTAGCCTCTTCTTTATATATAAAAACGTCTAATTTGGGGACAGAGGCTAAACGGTTCTCAAGAGGAAAAGGTTCTTAAATGTTCTTTAAGGTTGGGTTGTGTATCAAAGAAAATGCATTGTTAATGTTAAAAAAAAGTTAAATGTCCTCTTAGACTACAGTTTTCCATGTATTTTATCTTTATTTATGCTAACCACACAGAGAAAAACAAAGCAAATGAGCAAAATGAAGCAAACGTTCTTCACTCTCTCTCCGTCTGGTTACTTTCTCAGTAAGTTCTTAACAATTTGGTTCATCGCCTCAG
>NC_090895.1:41833634-41836134 GCF_036669925.1 Montipora capricornis | reverse complement strand
TTCCAAAATTCTGCGTGACATAGCCCCTTTAAGTTTGACTCATATTCATGCAAAGCGTATATTCCAAAAAAGCATGTTAACTTTACACACACCACTTAGACTCTGTCCTCTCTTGATGTATCAATTAATATTTTTAAAAACTCGTTCTTCATCATATCACGGCGTTTGGTTATCTTGTTCCCAGTCATTCCCCGCTATCGCTGCGGAAGCAAGCGCTGGTGCTCGATCCCATTCCCTTGCGGCCACACCACTTCATTTCACGCCAACTACGTGCTGACTTTTCACACAGCAACATTGGCATTTGGAACTTCTAAAAGTTTTAAAAACAAAGAAATTACCCACGTCCGCTCAGAGCAGTAACAGTTTCTTAAATTCCTTTAGGGGTTTTCCCTTTCGAATCTCCCTCAACTCTTTCTCCAAAGTGAACTCATTTTTACGTTTCTCTTTGCTTTGACACGCTGTCACGCTGTATATAATTTATTGGAAGAATGTAGTAAACAACAATATAAGTCCTCATGGAGCGGTTTTCAATTAAGTGTCGAAAGTAATTAGCGAATTGCTTTGGTTTTGCATTACTTCACTCACTGATTGGTTTAAAGTTCTCCCGCCATTTTTTTCAACCAATCAGAAGTGAAACCACTTCGTGTAATAACTTCGAGTTTTGATTGGTTTACTGGATTGTCTCCGTCCTTTTTGATTGGCCAAGGTAATTACTTTGGTTTTGGTTTTACGACACTCGATTGAAACTCGCTCTAGTGTACTGGTTATCACGCCCAATTGCAACTAGTGATACGGGGAACGTGAGCTGAAATTTCACTCAGGGAAATTGTCCACAATTTAACAAGTTTCTTCAGGGTTTGTATGTCAGTGCTATAGAAAACGTGACCACTGATCTCCTTTTTCCAGAAGGAGATTTTTGCAGTGGATAACATATAACCAGGCAAATTCTTTTAATGGGTAAGGGTTATCCGACAAGATGACCTTAAGAATAAAGGATAAGAGAAGTACTTTTAGGGACACTGAAATTAAGTTTGGGTTCAACATTTGTCATTATCATGTATAGTGCTTGATTTGTACTTTTTTTCCTCGTTATCAGTGCGTTTTCCCACCTCCCTCGATCCGTGCTCGCTTATCTACCGTTCATCTCATCGTTGTCAGTCATCTTTGGCCAGTCCAAGTTTCTAGTGCACCACTTTTGTCCCTAATAAACCTGCGGGTGACCATTGCATTTTTCTTTTTTTCAATACTGGCACTCAGATTCTTCCTGTGAAGTTTACGAAAGAGATCCACTTTCGTCTTCTTTTGATAGCTTCTGGCCTGAAATCACCGTGAAACGAGGATAGAAAAATCATGTTCTTCGTCTTTTGTGTTATTGCAGCCGGATACAAAGCATCTAACGACTGTATTAAGCCTTCACATGAAAATATGTCAAAGGAATGACCAAGAGATAAAAACAAGCGTTTCCGAGATGACGTCACAATCATCTCCAGTCCCCCTTAGTGATACAACGGATACAACGGAGTGGGAAAATAAAAGGTGCGAGTACAAAACTACTTCCAACGTTCTTTTTGAGTATCCCCCTAAGACATCTACAATTAGGTTGACTTGGCGTATCTCGAATCCAGGGTATTGCTGTTTAAGCTCCCAGCGTAGAGCAGCATACTTTTGTGTCTTTTCCTGGTCTTTCTGGTGACGATTTTCTGTCCAAGGGCAGCTCATCTCAAGTAAAGTGACGATCTTGCTTCCTTTGTCAACAAACCTTGCATCTACTCTGTTAGCTCTTACTTCTGTATTGTACGCGTATACAGGGACATCCCAGTAAGCTGTAACTTGGTTATTCTCCTACACTGGTTTTGGCTGTATTGGGGAGTACCAAGGAGGGCTCGTTTCTATTAGAAGATAGTCCTTAAGCAACTCAAAGAAAATTATCTTACGTGCTGCATTGTGCCTCGCAAGGTACTTTGTCTGGGCAAGTGCATTACAACCCGCAAGCACATGCGCCACGGACTCTTGAGCTTCCCCGCACATTCTACACGTGGCATCTAGGTCCTCCCGAATCTTGGTCTTCCTGGAGTGGTACAGCTTGGTTGGTAATAGCTGCTCGTATAACTCGTTGATCCCTGCTATTGAGCGCGTTGGCGCCATCCTCCACTCCGCCAACCACGAGAAGCACTCTTTATCCAGATCTTCATCTTCCCATATTGCCGTCACTAGCTTCCCCTGCCATCTCTGTTGTCGAATGTTCTCACAGCGTTTGTTAATCACAACTTCTTTGACCCACGGTCCAATCTTCTTCCCCTCTATACTCTCACCTTCGTCTCTTGACCCTGATGGTAGCGGGTACTGTAACTCTAATTTCATGCCAAGCTCCTCTGCATACGTTTGTGCATCTCTGACCAAGGAACGTCTACCCTTCTTCTCCGCTTTCTCCTCAAACTGCCTTACGAGACCGATGGTTGGGTCTTTGTTTTGGTAAAGCCTCAACGCTGCCTTGATTTTC
>NC_090895.1:41821134-41831134 GCF_036669925.1 Montipora capricornis | reverse complement strand
AGAAGAGGAAAACTGACCAGCCAGTTTTGTTACAACAACATTTCACCTTCCCCGGCGTCTAAGAAGTGACTTTGTGAAACACTGGGCTGAAATCATAAGAACCTTTCTGGTTCTGAAAAACGCTTTCAACAGGTATTTCATTTGTAGGGTTCTTCTAAAATAATTTAAACGTTCAGTGAGTTTATGCTGTTGTTTTTACGTGGCCACTGATCGTCAGTATACGAATACCTACATTTTCTACAAGATCTCTTCATCACCAGTATATCATTGCGTGGATCTATCCTGTTTTCAGTTTGTAAAGAACTACAACATTGCGGCTTCTGATGCGAAGCCTAATGGGAAATGGAGTGATCAAGACCTGTGAAAACCATCGTTTTTGTTTTAAGTCAGTTGAGCCGTTCAGATACAACTGCCCAGAGAAGGGGAATGCTTGTTTACTCAATGATTTGCATCCCATGATTGCCATAAGCTCATCGTATTCTCTTTGATCTTCTAAGAATCAGCACTGAACGCTGAAAGACCAAATATTGCATAGTCAAAAAAATGTGAAAATTTAAGCCAGCGATAAACCAGATAATCTTCGCTCATTTTTGGTTTAAGAATCTAAAACTTAAAATTTACCAACTGAGGAATGTAGGGGCCCAGTTTTTTACGTAAAAGATGCCGATGAGCCGACATCTTATCTTGACTGAGAATTTATATAACAATAACCATACTATATGTTATGCCTGGTATCACCATGGATGTTATCTATTCTCAATCAAAAACTAGGTTTTGGTGCTCTGCAGTAAATGTGCTTCCTTTTTTGAGGCAGCCGGCCGGCCGACTTTCGCAAAGGCAAGAGAAAGTTTTCTTTGTAATTAATTAATTTTGCTATTGAGTAATTATCGAGTGCTTCCTTGAGAAATCAACCCGGGATTCATAATCAACCATGTTTTTCCAAATATTTTAAAATTGCCCAAGTCACGGCGCAATTATTAGCACTTACCCAAGAAGACATGAAGTTTAATCGTTTGCAGCTCTCATGACAAAGGGAGAACTTTCTCTTCAGTCATTTGGAGACTTCCTTAGGGCCCATTATTTAAACGAGGTTTAGACCCTGATTATAATAGCCCTGGTCTAAACCACAGTTTTGCAGAAAGCTTCTGTTATTTACACAAAGTTTAGCTTAGTCAAGGGTTAGACGGGGCTTGGCCATCGATTAAACAACAAAGGAGGCTAAACCTGTGAGAGACATACGGTTACGTCAATGAGTCAGTCATCAATTGTGTCATATAGAATCGATAATTTAAGGGACAGGAAAAGGTCCCCTTGAACAGTACAATAATGACGATCTTTACAGACGCTCTCGCTTTTGTAAGCAATCAGTAATTCATTTTGAACAAACTCCGAGCTGACGGACAGTTTGGAAATTCCGTCACAATGGGCCTTCCCCTCTCACCGTTGAGAAGAATCTTCCTTCGCTACAGCAAGTTTTCAACGAGTGACTGGCATTTTATTCGGTGCATCGATATCTAGAGAGATTTCAAGGTAATTCACAAAGATTTAACAGAGATTCCTAAACGAAATTCACAATTCATTTTTTGGCCTCCAAATTTGCATGAAACAAAAGCAAAGTGAGTTCTGTGAGCGTTTGTCCGACTCTTTTTTTCGTCAGTAATTTATTTTTTTCCAACAGCATTGAAGTGCCTTCTCTTGCATGTGATTTCCACTCAGGTTTACTGTGTAACAGCGGTCTGCACATCGCAATTGCCTTTTCTTTTTTCTTTACTGAAGCTCCCGTTATCGTATCCCTTGTTTTAAATCTCTTGAAACGTTACCCAAGTTCCACAAGGAGAAATTGTTCCTCCTCGCTGAAATTTGTTGTCCTGCTTTTACTTTCGGACATGTTTCCCACACAAGTTCATTAATATATATGCAATTTATAATGCATGCTGATGATAACACAATTACAGGACTTGCAAAACCACGATTTAAACGAAATTCGGCTCGTCTACGTCTTAATAATGCAAATCAAACCAAGTTTAGACATGGTTTACAAAAAACTCGTCAAAGCCGTGATTCAGTCTTAAACCAGGTCTAACCTAGGCTTCGTTTAAATAATCGGTCCTTTGAGATTGTCGGCCCGGGGCCCGATCCCACGGCTCCAGCTCGGTAGTTCGAGGCTTGAGGCTTATTCAGTAAGTGTGACCCATCAAGTCTCCCCCTTAATAGCCCTTATTCATGTTGGTATTCAAATTGTGATGCAAATTAGCCATGTGTTATGCTGGGGGGGGGGGGATGGGGGAGGGGGGCAAACATTGAAATAAAGGCAAATTGCGGAAAAGTACATTTTAGAATTTAGAATTAAGTACCTTTTACAATAATTTTATATCTTTTGATTGCCTCCGACATTTTGACTTTCTACTACGTTATCTGCTCAATTTTCGCTAAAAAAACATCGAAGTAACTTTTGTAAGCATTGTATTTTACTCCTTGGATGATAACATTCAATGAACGTGAAACAAGTCATCTGTGTGGCTAAGATGTTTGCTATAACCTCTCGAAATTGTGTTGTTTGCCCCCTCAGAAGTGTGCAGCTAATTTGCATGATAAAGGCAAATCCAACATGGCGGCTAACGTGAATAAGGTCTATTGAAGGATTATTCTTAATTGTCAATTTCTTCTAAGTGAAGAAAGTTCATTTTGGACACTGAAAGCTTGATAGCGATCATGGGAAAAATTTTGAAATCAAGCCTCAGACTTATTCAGACTTATTTAGCAATGATTATATATATATATACTGTATATACTAATTAGTTTTGGAAAATAATCGGCCCCTTTTTTTAGTCGGTTGATCTTTAGTGGTTAAGTGGATAAAACAGTTCCTTCAAAGTGGGCTCGCCGAGTTCAAATCCTGTCCAGCGGCTGCCTTTAGTTTTTTCTTTTCTTTTTCATACCGCAAGTCCTGGGACAGAGTGATCAAAATGGAGGATAATACTTCATTTAAGGCAAGCTGACAATGAAGGATAATCCTTCATTTCAGGAAGAGATCTTGTTGGTGTGACGCAAAATTAAAATTTTGTTATCTGTCAGTGAACTGTGATCGGTTTTCGTTGGGTCATTGCAGTTTTCTTCATTTAAAACTAATGTGCTGAACAACAAATGATCGCTTTAACTTGGGCCCACAGCCTTAAAAGGCGGTAACAATTTCAGTAAAGACTAAATTTCACACTACTCACTTGCAGGGCAATATTTCGCAAAGTCTACATCAACAAGATGAACCCGCCATTTTGGTTCTCAGCTGTTTTTCTGATGACAAGGATTGGTCTTATTAGGGCAGCTAATCAAGATTGTCACGGCAAATACTCTGTTTATAGGATGTTTCTTAAAGGCCACACTTTTAAAACAGTCAGGGATCAATTTCCAGGGGAATGTTACTTGATATGTGACCAGGATGTCAGGTGCCAGAGCTACAATGTCATCATTGGAAGAAAAATTTGCGAGCTGAACAACAGAACGAAAGAAGCCAGACCAGAGGACTTTTTACCCGATTCAACGCGATTCTACATGAAGCGAGCATTCAACAGAGGTATGGCGCATTAATCATTTATCTAAGGAATTTTAAGAAGCGATTCTGTTTGAAAGTAACTGGGTAAAGGGTCTATCTCCGTTTGACGTGTGGCATCTGTGGTTGGGAATGAGTTTGACTCGGATAAATTCACTCCGTTTTTGGACGCTGGGGGGAGGGGGGGTCGCGCTTTGGCTGCGCATGCGTAAAATTCTTTTGTCTCGCCACGAGCTCATGAATCTGGGGCTCCTGTGCTCTTGGTCTTGTAGAAGGCAGCCCAAGTAGGATTCGAACTCGGTATCTTCTCATTTAAAGGCAAGCGCCATGACCTCTAAAACACGGACGACTACGGGACAGAGTAACGGGGAAATGTGCATTAAAGAATTGTGTGCGTGACGGGAAACGAGTTTTTGTGTTTTCGTTGCCGTATGACTCGGTAACACATCTTACCGCGCCGAATTATATAATTTTATAATTCGGCCGTTATTGTTCAGAAAAGGTATAGTAACAACATTTAAATGTGAACAACTGTTCTACGATCACACTTAACAATATGGTTGGGTCACGGATTGTGGAGTTTGGACTTTGGATTTGAACTATATATTGACCAAGATATCGTAACATAAAACATTATTGAAATACTGTAAATTTTAAAGGCAATCGGTTAAAATTCCTTCGAACAAAGTTTAGGCTACCCGTAGCCTCTTGTTTATATATAAAAACGTCTAATTTGGGGACAGAGGCTTTACAGTTCTTAAGAGGGAAAGGTTCTTAGATGTCCTTTAAGGTTGGGTTGTGTATCATACAATAAAAGAAAATGCATTGTTGATGTTAAAAAAAAGTTAATTGTCCTGTTAGACTACAGTTTTCCATTCATTTTAACTTTATTTATGCTAACCACAAAGACAAAACAAAGCACTAAAATGAGCAAAATGAAACAGACGTTCTTCACTCTCTCTCAGCCTGGTTACTTTCTTAGTAAGTTCTTAACAATTTGGTTCATCGTCTCGGCCTGAACGATCTTATAAAAGGATTCTGATAAAAAAAAAAAGAGTGTATTAAAGTGGTGAAAGTTAATTGTCCGGTTAGACTACAGTTTTCCATTTATTTTACCTTTATTTATGCTAACCACAAAGACAAAACAAAGCACTGAAATGAGCAAAATTAAAGAGCTTAAAGAGCTTCTGTATGATCCAACCGACTTTCAAGTGGTACAGTGTGCATCAGGCGGTTTTACTTGAGAGAATGATTACTGAGTTCAGTTTTAGAGCCTTTCGTCTTTCAAATGCATCTTGACTATAACGTGAATTTTTCGGATAGAGGGCATGTAGGGGGGAGGTGCGCTCTCGCCGCAATTTCTTCGGCCCCCTCTTTCTGCCATTTCTGCATCCGTCCCTGTTTAAGTTATCACGTTATAATTTATTAATTTTGCAAATACATCTTCTACCTGAAAAACTTATTATTATGGATAACGAGCGCTGTGACTGGCTAAGATCTACGGACCGATTACGAAATTAGCACATTAAAAATTAAAATAACGTCAAATTGACACTTCTCTGTATTCATTAACGTTTCTTTGGCCGTTAATAATTGAGAATGACGACAAAATTTACCTTACCAAATTGTACTCATTGCTCACGAAAAAATATATATATATTTCTTTGGACGGAGTAGACGGACAATCGCTCGCACTACAAGTGATCCCTTCCTGTTCCAATCAACTAATCGAGTTCCCTGAGCCAAGGTTTTTCTCTTGCGGATATTAATATATTCCATCGCAAGTTTCTTTAAACTGGCCAAGATTTCGCTGGAAGAAATTAAGAATGATAGTTATCATTTTCACAGGCCTTACTACAACGGTCAATTAGCCAATTTCGATTGATCGCAGGAGACGATATCGGTGAGCTTTTGCACGTTTTCTCTCACTCATTAGCGATTTAGTTTCAGGCCTAGAGGTGGTCAATTTTCGAACCGTGGCTTTTAAGGTGAATGTAGGTCTGAAACTGACAACTAAAAGAAAAAATATTTCCACAGTTCACTGACATTCCCCTAGAGTATCATCTGCTTCAAATGTACCCTCTCAATGTCAAGTTTTCAGGCACAAAATATCTCGAATAAGCGATCCGTGGAAAGGAATTTGTACTGAGAAAAACTCTGACCAGGGTGGGAATTGAACCCACGACCTTCGGGTTAGATCTCCGCCGCTCTGCCGACTGAGCTACAAGGTCAGACGAGAGCAGGCCGTGGGAACTGAAGCTGTTAAAGTCACGGCAATGAACATGTACAAGTACAAGGAAAGATTATGTTTATAGAAACGTTGGCCGTGTAGCACTTATATTTTAAACAGACTTAACTGAATAGAGTGTAATGTGAAGTGCTCGATTTCTATCCCATATGAACCATGTGAGCGTTAGACCTACTTATGGAAATGGGCCCACACAAGGATAGAGAAAAACTCTGACCAGGGTATTCATAAACCGTATTCATAAATGGTGGTCACATTTATAATTCTTTTGTCCACGTGCAAATTAGCCTACCAAGCCTCATTTTAGAGCAAAAATCCTTTTCAATTCACTGTATGGTATCGAGGCTTGGTACGCTAATTTGCACTTCGACAAAAGAATTATAAACTGGCCGCCATTTATGAATAAGGTCTATCAACATGTACAAGTACAAGGAAAGGTTACGTTTTTACAAACGTTGGCCGTGTAGCACTTATATTTTAAACAGAGTGCTACACGGCCAACGTTTGTATAAACGTAACCTTTCCTTGAATTTCTACTGGCTTGTTTACGAGAAACATAAATTAAACTACGATCATTGCAGCGAATTTGGGACACTCCCGATGTAACCGGAAATATGTCAGGCTCATGCGTAGAAAAAATATCTAAGCGAATTAGAGTGTTGTGCAACAAACGTGTGATACTTGATCAGTTAAACACATTGATAGGATTCGCAGACTCACTGAATAAGGTGTCTGCGGCAATGATGGGGAGCAGTGTTCGCGCAGTGTTGACAGCAATCGCCTCCCAACAATGTGGCCCGAGTCCGATTCCCAAACAGGAGTCACATGCGGGTTGAGTTTGTTAAGTTGTTTTCTACTTTGCTCCGAGAGGTCCAGCGCCGGACTAGAACCCCCCTTGCTCGGTTGCGCTCTACCCCTGAAGATTCGCAGCCATTTACGAGCCTAATGGTGTCGCAGTCAGCTTGATTTTCTCCTCGGGATTTTTGGATTCGCCTCGTGGAACCTGTGTTCCATATTCCATGGGATTTCTTCAGTTTTTTTCCACATATTTTTTAAGAACGAAGATTTTAGTGTAAAGGTTTTTCATCTTTATTATTCCCATTTTTAAGAACGAATAATTTTCATGGTCAAATATTTCTTAATCCCTCCTACGTGATTCAGTTTTTAATTCGTACATGTACTATCTGGCTGTTTCTGAGATAAAAGTTTTTAATTTCACACAGAGTTTGTTTCATTTGTTAACCTTATTTTTGGGGTTGAGAGTTTGCTTTGTAAATTTCTCTCCCTCATTTTACAGACTAACCCTAACTTTTGTTTATGATTTTTCCTCAACTCACCATTCACACACACAATATTCCCCTCAAACTACCTACTATTAGTGAATGTTTTAGTTAGTGGAGAGAAACCCCTTCTTGTAAGGAGGATTCTTCTATAACACCAATTAAGAAAGCCACAAAGGTTGCTAGGTTAACTGCTGCTTCATGTATTACTACTAAATGACCAAACTAAAAAAAACACCAACCTCTTATTCCATCAAATTATTCTTTGATTGCACTCACGTGATAAGAAAGCCATGTTGGTGCCAAAACAATAGAAAAATATAGGTCAAACTTTGCATAATAATAGAGTCAAATTTCCAAAAGACTTTTTCTCTATTGATCTTCCCACCAACATGGCCGCTGTGACGTCACGTTCAATCAGATAGTTCATATTAACATTTTCGCTAATAACCAATTTTTGCACCCTGGTATAGACTTTCGCAAAAGTTCATATCCCGGAAGATCACATATAGTCCAAAACTGCAATATGTTAATATAAGTACATGAACTTTTTTCAGAAGTGAAATGTTTTTGATGCAAGATTAATCACTACAGTTGCTGAACAGTTTGAAAAAAAGATTTAAAAAAAACAAATTTAGTAAGACGAACAGACTGGGACCAATGACCGCGCAAATATTTCATGTTGCTTCCATCAAGGCAAATTTAATTTTTGCGTTTAGTTTAAAGAAGTTAGCGTTCTCTAGGCCAGGTTAACTCGCCTTTTCGAACGCTTCACGCAAAGCGACTTTTATTTTTTTTCATTCAATTCGGATCATTTTGCTTCGTTTTGCTATGGGCGGGAACAGAGGTTCGCCAAATTTAAAGGGGCTATGCTACGTTATTTTAGAGTGTCTCAGGAACATCTTTAGTTAATCACGAGTTTAAGAGTCGAAAATGGTAATGTGGAATTCCTTTACTGACAAAATTATTCTTACATCACAAACAAGATGATTTTGAGCAAGACGACCTTTCTCCAGCCGATTGGCCATAAACTTGAAAAACGTCGGCCCGATTCTTACAAGATCACCGAAATGCAATCCTTTTCAATCTTGTGCGTTTGTCTCCATCCTTCCTTCTCTTTCCTTTTGGTGTATTTCTTATGTTGTTTAACAGTTTTAAGTGGTTATTGTAATGTTTCATTCTACTTTTTGGGCATTTTAGGTGTCACGAAATTACAAAATTTGCGTGACATAGCCCCTTTAAGTTTGACTCATATTCATTCAAAGCGTATATTCCAAATAAATGTTAACTTTACACACCACTTAGACTCTGTCCTCTCTTGAATGTATTGGTTATCTTGTTCCCAGTCATTCCCGGCTATCGCTGCAGAAGAGAGCGGTGGCGCTCGATCCCATTCCCTTGCGTCCACACCGCTTCATTTTCACGCCAACTACGTGCTGACTTTTCACACACTAACATTTGTATTTGGAACTTCAGTTTGCCGTTTTTGCGCCATTCGTGGGATTTGATCTGCTGTGCTCGCCTACATAGGCCACACTTAATATATATTGCTTCCACAAAGAGATTAATCATGAAAACAACATGAACAAAAGTGCTGCCGGATTCGAAGTCTAAAGTAGATTGTACGTCATGTAAGTTGAATAAATAAGTGGGAAATGTCGGTTTGAGGGATGGCCATAAGTGTTGACCGTGAACACGCCAAATAAAATGGCGGCCTTCTACGAATCCTACAAGAATGGCACAAGAATGCATCAATTTGGGCGCTTGCGAAGAAAAAGAGATAAATTATTAAGTCAGTTAAGCCGTTCAGATAAGATCGGGGATCACACTGCTTTAAGTCAAATTCAGTTTGAAGATCCTAATGGCCGTGAAAAAGAGAAGCAGGTGTCGGGTGGTAGTTTTAATACACCCTAATAAAACATTTTGTCATTTTGAAAACTTATTTTTCAGCTGTCTTTTCGTTTTTTGTTCGTTTTCTTTAAAAGGCCACCATAAAATATAAATTACCTATAATCGTCAGGGCTAGTTTCTTTTGATAGTTTCATTACTGACTCGCTGAGACAAGCAGCATGACGCCCTGAGGTATTTAAATCCAAAATAGTGGTCTTTTAGTATCAGCCTGGAGTCATTTTTTTCGATTACCTTCGTTTTATTTTCCCCACACTAGTTCATACCGAAAAAAAAAGCCATTCCTTTTCAACGTTTCAAGTTTTGAAAATTTTTTGACACTAGATTAAGGATATTACACCACAGGTAGCCCAAGCTCACGATGCGAGTAGTTATTACTTTTTTAATCTTTATGCGAACGTTCAGCGAGTGAAACGTCACATGTTTGCCGTCGACATCTCCTATTACATAACGACCGAGTGTGATTACGCGAAACGTGACTCTTGCCTTGCAGCATATGGAGGTGTTGTGTTACAATAGTTTGAAGTTTGTATGGGGAAAAACGGTAATCGGTATTTTAGCCTAAATTTTGATATTTTTGCAATAAAAATGACTCACGTCAATGTCTTGTTGTCTTTTCTATTATCAGCTCGCTTCTCAGCTCGATCCGAAGCTTTTTAAGCGAGTTATCGCTTTTTGGTTTTCCTCTCCCTACACACTCGATTGGGGACTGACCCCCGCTAGAAGCGAAATAAAACCACTGAAAGCGTGCCAGCTGCCCCAGTTCCTCCACAGAATCATAGTACAGGGTTAAGCACTCCATTTCAGGTAAACTCCAAGCCATATTCATCTCCACAGCGCACGCTACAAGGTTCCGAATCGAAGAAAGCTAGCCATCCGGACTGAGTGATGATGATGTTGGCTCTTCGAGGCCCGAGCGGAATGCCGGACTAATAAATTGACCCTGACCAGGGGAAGGGAGCGCACAGTTTAAAATAAGCACTATACATTGCTCCGCGGTCCCCTAGGGAGATTTCT
>NC_090895.1:41813634-41816134 GCF_036669925.1 Montipora capricornis | reverse complement strand
CAGTTCATTAGCAGGACACGCCGCTTGGGCGTGTCCCTTGGGTATTTCTGATTGGTGGGGTTTCAGTATTTAAAGTCTGTGCAGTGTGAGTTAGTCCTCTCACTCTCGCTTTCCATGCTCACATTGAAGTTTGTAGCCTGGAGAATGGATAATAAGTCGGCTCAATTGGATCCAGAAGTTTTAAACTCTCCGGCGCCCGGAAAACTCGTCATCACAGCAGGATCAATCAAATCTACCTTTGGTCGATCAAGTGTTCTCTCTACTCAAAACCTACCTGGCATCCCAACTCGAGGAAAAAAGCAAGCAGTTCGAGGGAAAGTCGAAAGTCGTTAAGAAAGCCACCGAGTTTAAATTCAAGGGTAATAGGACCACATCTTTGGTCAGATAGAGATCAACCTGAACCAGCCGCAAGAGGTCCGCAAGCTAGTGGCAGAAGGGAGACAGTTCATAAAGAAGCGGCAAAAATTAATAAAGCTCGCAGAAAGAAGCAAAGACGGGTGGCTTGTAGTGCAGGAATACAAGTCGGATGAGCTTGCTTTCAATTCTGAAGATGAGAAGAAAATTCGGAAGGCTAAATTATTGGCTGAAAAGAAAAGAAAGGAATCCAAGGCTAGTTTGGGCAATACTTCTAAAAAGTTTAAATCTACTAGCGCTGTTCAGCTTTTTCGCGGTAAGACCTTTCATTTCTTTGTGATATCTCGCGTTGGTTGGATTGCCTAAGCATCCAACCATCATTCCTTTGGTGTTGTATTTCTAAAGCATTTAAGGTGAAAATAATTTACGTTCGTTTAAGCGCAGCGAATTAGAACGTAAATATATTTTCTGCTGGTATGCGGTTTTTACAGTTCATTAGAGGACACGCCGCTTGGGCGTGTCCCTTGGGTATTTCTGATTGGTGGGGTTTCAGTATTTAAAGTCTGTGCAGTGTGAGTTAGTCCTCTCACTCTCGCTTTCCATGCTCACATCACCCGCCCGCCCTTGCCAGTTTTTTAATTTTTTCATCATGTTCTAATTTCTTTTTCCCAGGCCGTTCAGAATATGTTGCAGGCGTCAACCGTTGTTACAGATGCAATCGCGCCGGGCACTGGGCCAAGGACTGCAGAGTCGAAAACCCTTTTGTCGCACAGTCCAACAGAAACGGTTTCCTTTATTCGAGCAGCGCCACACCTACTAAGCCCGGATCAGGAGGATTCAATGATGGGGCATCGAGATTTTAGTGTTAATGATGCTACTTTAGACGAATTTATCGAGGTAATAAATTATTACGAACATGAAAGCTTGACTGGGTCGGCCGCATTGCAGGTCAAAGGCAGTTTGAGGAGAAATATATCTTTCTGGCATGATATAGGCGCGCCTGGGTTTACTTTATCGATCATTCAAGACGGCTATCGTCTTCCTTTCGAGACAATTCCCTCCGGGAACGTTCTCAATAACAATATGTCTTCTTTGCATTATCCAAAATTTGTCGAGGAAACAATTTCAGAACTTTTGTATACGTATCGGGTGGTAGAATTCCAAGCTCCCCCTTATGTGGTTAATCCTCTATCTGTGTCCGTTCAACCAAATGGGAAGAAGAGGTTAATATTAGATTTAAGGTACGTTAATAAACATCTTATCAAACAAAGAGTCAAATACGAAGACTGGAAGGTAGCCTTGTCTTATTTCCAAAATGGGGCTTTAATGATTTCGTTTGATTTAAAGAGTGGCTATCATCATATCGATATTTGTGCAGATCATCAGACTTTCTTAGGTTTCGCGTGGAAGTTTTCAGGTGATACTAAGTTCAGGTATTTCGTATTTACTGTTTTACCTTTTGGATTAGCTTCAGCCCCTTTTATCTTTACTAAGTGCCTTAAGCCACTCGAAAAATATTGGAGGATCCACGGGATCAGTGTTGCTATATTCCTGGACGACGGTTGGTTAATTGAGGCTGATCAATTCTCCTGTGCAGCGTTAGCCGTCTGTGTTAGATCTGATTTATATAAAGCCAGTTTTATTAACAACGACGAGACGTCTATTGGACTCCTTGTTAGGTCATTGAATAGTTAGGTATAGTTTGGGACTCTAGTCACGGAACTATTCGAATTTCGGATAGACGGTTGTCTAGTATTGCGGGCTGTGTTCGAAGTATGTCTCAAAAACATTTTAACGTATCTGCCAGGGAATTAGCTTCCCTCGTGGGTAAGATTATTTCCGCCGGGGCAGTGTTTGGGAACATCTCCAGAATTATGACCAGATATTACTCAATATCTGTCGCAACAGCGCAGGATTGGGATTCGAAGTTTACTTTGGATCAGTATTGTGTAAGAGAAATTGAGTTTTGGGAAACCAATTTAGATAGACTGAATTTGAAAAGTATTATAGATTCTCCGTTCAGACCGTCTAAATATGTTGTTTATTCTGACGCTAGTGCTACAGAATGTGGTGCACATTTAAATGTTAACGGGGATCAGGTATGTCCTAAGCAATGGGATGTACACGAGTGTGGTATGAGTTCCAC
>NC_090895.1:41803634-41806134 GCF_036669925.1 Montipora capricornis | reverse complement strand
GTTACAGTTGAATCGGATCATAAGCCTTTGGAGGCCATTATGAAAAAGCCTCTACACGTAGCACCCTTGCGCCTGCAATGGATGCTGGTCAAGCTCCAACGCTTCCCAGGAATCACTGTAGTGTACAAGCGTGGGGAAAGCCTACACTTAGCGGATGCTCTATCACGAGCCCATTTAGAAGAGTACCTGACAAATGCTGAGCAGTTAGACATCAACTTAGTAGAGCATGTTATCTCAGACCAACAGTTGGCCAAGTTCGTTGAAGCAACCAAGGAAGATGAGATCCCGTCCGAACTTCAACGAATAATATTGTCTGGTTGGCCAGATTCCAGAG
This sequence comes from Montipora capricornis, assembly GCF_036669925.1. Lineage (NCBI taxonomy): Eukaryota > Metazoa > Cnidaria > Anthozoa > Scleractinia > Acroporidae > Montipora > Montipora capricornis. The sequence goes on along the minus strand of NC_090895.1, from coordinate 41,805,800 downwards.
GTCAAGTCCCCTTCAATGCACAGGAATTCTGGAACTACAGAGATGAATTATCGGTAGCACGTGGACTTATCGTAAATGGGCAAAAGATCGTTGTCCCTAGCAGTTTGAGAGGGGAGATGGTTGAGAAACTTCATGAGGGACACCTTGGAATCAACAAGACAATAGAGAGAGCACGTGAAGTATTATTCTGGCCTGGGATGACAGTGGATCTGACAGGGAAGATTAAGAACTGTCCAGTATGTTTAGAAAATAGACCAAGTCAGCAGCCTGAACCACTGAGGTCACACGATATCCCACCAATACCCTGGGCTAAGGCTGGCACAGACATCCTACACAAGAATAGTCGAAACTACCTTGTTACTATTGATTATTACTCCAAGTGGCCAGAACTAACCTTACTTCCTTCCATGACCAGCACTGGGGTAATGACTGCACTCAGGTCTCAGTTCGCAAGGTATGGTGTGCCCTCAGTGGTAGTTTCGGACAATGGTCCATGTTACAGTTCTGCAGAGTTTAACAGGTTTTCGGAGGACTGGGGCTTTCATCATGTCACGTCGAGTCCAGGGTACCCCCAGTCAAATGGTCAGTCGGAAAGAACAGTCCAAACAGTCAAGTCAATGCTTGAGAAAGCTGACGACCCATACAAAGCCCTCCTTTCATATCGGAGTACTCCTTTGGATGAAGTCAACTTGTCACCCTCGCAGATTTTAATGGGAAGGCGTTTGAGAACCCAAATTCCAATGACCAGAGAAATGTTAAAGCCCCAACTGTACGATCCTGAAGAAGTCTTGCCTAAGTTAAAAGAAAGGCAAAGAAAGCAGAATCTGCAGCATGACTAAACAGCGAAGGAACTGCCACCACTGATGAATGGCGAGTTTGTAAGAGTTCGAGAAGGCAACAAGTGGAAGCCTACTAAAGTTACGGAGATTCTTCCGTTACCTAGATCCTACAAGGTTGAAACAGAGCGGGAAGAGTACCGAAGAAATCGTCGCCATTTGCTAAGAACTGAAGAGCCCAAGGCATCAGAGTTTGTATGCACAGCCCCATCTGATGAAGACCCAGCCCCATCGGATGAAGACCTAACAGACACTGAAGTTGAGATGTCTGGTGCAGGAGCCCTGCATAATCCTAAGTCAACACCAGTCAAAATGTCTACGGCTACTACCACACGGTCCGGTAGGACAGTTAGAGAACCTCCAAGGTTCAAAGACTATGTCAAGTTTTAGCCACAGTGGGAACAGTTTGTAACATGTCACAAAGTCTTGTGTTCAATATAGAAACAGAAACACTACTCCAGTGGTCATGTTGTCTGAAGGTTTGCATTGCCACTGTTTGTAAATTCTGTAATTTTTTCAGTTGTGTTTCCTTTGTTTACTTGCTTTTCTTTCGCTAAAAAAAAAAGGAGATGTAACATCAGGTCAGCGGTTGCACCACGCACGTGGTGTGGGGGAATAAAGTTGTGTTGTGTAGATCCGCCATCTTGTGTGTGTTGTTCCTTTGTTATAACACTTCAACCTGTACTTGAAGTTCACTGTAAGTGGACAATTTGTGCTAACTGTTTGCGCATTCCACGGATACGCCTTTGGAGGCGCCTTGTTCTTTTAAATTTGGATATGTAAAAGCGCTGTTGGTGAGAATTTTCATCTTGCAGAGAAAACTAACGAGGTGGGTACAGCGTGATTCAGCATTTCAGGAAAACACCAAATTCACGGGCCAAAGAAAATCGTTTAGTTATTCAAATCTAGAAGAAATTTTAGACGAAATTATAAAAAACGTAAACCCTTATATTTTTAAAACTTTTATCCTTATTTAAAGAGCTGCACGCTTGAAAAGAGGTCAAAGATAATGCTCTTGCATCAGAAGGCAAAATCCTGCCGACCAGGAACAAAACACAGACCAGTAACAGAGTAGAAATGACATTTTTATCCCACGTTAATGTGCATCGAAGCACAGAAAATGGCGCAAACACCACCACGCTTTCGTATATTTTTTTTTTGTATTTGTATCACCTGAAAAAAATGGCTCAATTTATTTTCCTGGCTGGCTAAACATTGTTGTTTCTTTTATTTTTTGGGGGCAAAAAAGGGGAGAAAGAGACACTCCTGGCTGGGGAAATGCCTTTTTGGTAAATATCCTGGCTGGGAAAAGCCCTTAAAGTAAAGATCC
>NC_090895.1:41791134-41798634 GCF_036669925.1 Montipora capricornis | reverse complement strand
CTACTGCTCTGCAGAGCAAGCCAAAAGACAGATGAAGAAAAAAATAACATAGTTAATCTTGTGTATGTAAATAAGCGTGACATGCAACCGGAAGCTCAAAAGAAAGTGGGCGGCTACCGAGAAAAGGCTAGTTTTCGGGCAGGCGGTTTTTCTCTCCGCTCTCCCCACTCCCCACCCCGTCGTTTTGTCACAGGGCCCCGACCTATCCTACGCTCTTCCAATATGGCGTCTGATAGTGTTTCGTGGCGACATAACATCTACCGCCTGCAAGCAGGCTAAATTTCAAAAAAAACTTTCTCGAGCAAAGCAACGAAGTTTCAAGCAGACGTTATCCTCATTTGGTTAGTGTTTTGTATAACATCTCTCCACTAACGTCATGCTTTTCTTCTGGCGTGTGGTTTTTGTGAAATTTATACGCTGGCTGTTTCCCTGCTGGTCCTCACTATTCAAGCGGACAAGGACTAAAATACAATTCTGCCCTATTTTCACGAATTGAACTTAAGTTTGTGGGGTAATAGAAACATTAAAAAAAAAACAGCCCCATTAAGTTTACGGTTCGTCCTCAAGTTTTCCAAACTTTCGGTCACTACTCGATCAGGTACCTATTCCAGAGCTTTTAACGTTTCATGATGATTCAGAAATAAATGTGCCACTCTTTTGCCGGCATGGAATTATTTTCTCGGCGTTTTTGTTGCCATGTTATTTTCACTAATGCTTGAAAAATATTTATGAAAGTCAAGTTGACTAGTGCACGAATGATAAAACAACGCGAATATCATTCGTGCAGTAGTCTACTTGACTTTCATAAGTATTTTTAAATCAATTTTGACTGCTCACGGTATTCTCTGATCCAACGCTGTGCAAGACTTATCGTCCACGGTTTTCGAAATGGTTTTAAAACCTCAGTCATTACATGCAACGAAGAAAGGGTGACTGTACACTAAAGAAGAACTATGCAGGAACGAACACCTTTAAATATTGCTATTTCAACAAGATTGTAGACATGTGAAATTCCCTGCCACACTCAGTTCGTCGAGCAACTAGTATTAAATTTTTAAGAGGAGTGCTAGGGATATCCTGATCAGAAGTCTGTGATTTATCACTTATCATCTTGTCTTATTTATATTAGTAACCCTATTTATTATCGTATTCCTATGGTACTTATTTAATTATCTATAGAACTGGGCTTTCCACTGTAGCCGTGTACTATATACTTCCCTATTGTAGTGTAATTATATATATTAGTTCGGTCAGTGTAAAACGCAGACTGCAAACTGCAGACTGCAGACCAGGGGTAAAATGCAGACTGAGGTCAAAACGTAACTGTTGAAAAAGCCCAAACCCCTTAGAAATGCTAACCTTAGGCCTAATTAGGCCTAAAACAATATTTAGGCTTAACTGTGAGCATTTCTTATGCGTTTGGTCATTTTTTCAACAGTTAAATTATAACCTCCCGCTACATTTTACCCCCGGTCTGCAGTTTGCAGTCTGCAGTCTGCGCTTTACACTGACCGTATATTAGTTAGTTGGGTGGTCCATCTTGTATGGGGTCTCAGATCCTTTTATAGACTTTCCCTGGCGCCCTTACTACTCATTTCCACATTCGCTCACTTATGTATTCTTGCCGAAATCATAATGAATAAAAAAAAATAAAAATCAACTTCACCAATGCTCGAAGTAACGCGTGACATATTACAGTCGAGTTACCTGCGCAGTAACGTTGCGCACAAACAATGAGCGCGATCGACGCTTTTCGTGTTCAGGTGGAAAATGGTTTGGAAAATAAATTTTTCCTGCATTTTTCGCCGGTTTCAATCCAGGTTTGACATATATAGCTGTGGTCAGGACCACATTGGTGGATATGCAGTTATTCAAGTCAAGCATCGGAGCGATATAAACTAAAGGAGGTTCGAAAGGGTCTTTCGTTGCTATAGTGTTTGTGAAACGATGAACCATACCAAAGAAGGATATTTCATAGTGTACGCGAACTATAAATATCTTTTGCAACTCTATTGTTGGGCAATACCTTAAGGGCAACCATGACGTCATATCCGCTACCATGGCAAAACGCCAGGTCACAGAAAAAAAGGCCCTCTAAATTTTAGTTTTTGTAAGTTATCTGAAAAACGAAGTCGGGGACCTACTGTTTTTAGTTCTTTGTTGGAAATCTCCCTAAATTCTATAACTTCTTAGAGAGTAGGACAAAAAGTTATCTACTAGACTTTGAGATGCGTGGAAAAAGGGCATTTTATAGTTTACAGAAAATTGTACCAAGCAAAATTTCCTCGAAACCTTTTTTTATTTGAAGTGCCATCGTGAATAATACCAGCACGCAAAAAATCAAGATAGGTCACCGACCAAAAATACCAGATGAAGAGAAATTTTTCCGCCGGTTTCATTTCCGGTTCGCGCGATTTTACGCCGCATTTTCACTTCCGGTGATGATGGGCAAAGGATGACGAGCAAACTTTGACAGAATTAAGTTCAGCTCATCGCCACTCATCGCCGTTCGCAAGTAAAATGTCAGTTAGTACAAACCAGTTACATTAAACGAATTAAATTGTTCTTGTTTGCCATATAATAAACATCTTATTAACCGAGCTTAGTCAGTCTGTATGGCAGAATCTTGACCTCGGTCGTGTGTTCTCCCATACAGACCTCCTGCTCGGTTAATAAGAGCTAAATATAAAACATTATTGAAATACTGTGAATTTTAAAGAAAATCGGCTAAAATTCCTTTGAACAAAGTGTAGGCTACCCGTAGCCTCTTGTTTATATATATAAAACGACTAATTTGGGGACAGAGGCTTTACAGTTCTTAAGAGGTAAAGGTTCTTAAATGTTCTTTAAGGTTGGGTTGTGTATCATACAATAAAAGAAAATGCATTGTTGATGTTTAAAAAAAGTTAATTGTCCTGTTAGACTACAGTTTTTCCATTTATTTTAACTTTATTCATGCTAACCACAAAGACAAAAACAAAGAAAATGAGCAAAATGAAGCTGACGTTTTTCACTTCTCTCTCAGCCTGGTTACTTTCTTAGTAAGTTCTTAACAATTTGGTTCATCGTCTCGGCCTGAACGATCTTATAAAAGGGTTCTGATAAAAGAAAAAGAGTGTATTAAAGTGGTTTCGTTGACTTTTGCTGAGTCTAAAACCAATCAATCTTAGTTAAAACAGAGGGTTATTAAAAGATCATCAATATTGGGTCCGTGCCGCATTTGCTACCACTCATCATTCATATTACGCTGATAGTTATAGAAGTTTTGTACATTTCGCCTGCAGTGCCACTGGGCTCAATTCAAGAGCTTCCCGCTGAATCGTGCGCTGAAATCAAAGCGAGTGAAGGAAACAAAGTTTCTGACAGCAAGCACTGGATAAACTCGGATGAAAATGCTGGTCAGGTTATCCAGGCTACTTGCCAAGGTCAGTGCTAGCTATTAGTGCCTTTTGTGTAAAATACAATTCTTTCAAGATCTCCTACTCGGGTTTGAGGCCATCCACCATGTAACTCAACAAATGAAATAAGAGAGGAATGTGCAAACCTAGAGCTTTTCACGCTTCTTTGAAAATTCTTTAGTTCCTTCCATAAGACCAACGATCATTCTCGTGTAGAAAATCAGTTGAATACAACAAGTCGTTGACTTCTTCACCGGATAATTCTGTTGACATTAAACTCTTTTGGGCTCAACATGTCTGCCATATAACAGCCAACAGACAATATTTTTCTTTTCTCCCGACGAAAACATCCTGTTTTCAGACTAAAGAATAGAGCCATTTAAGAGCAATGTCATGCTAATTTCGCTGTTTTTAGGTAAAAATCGAAATTAGTACATTAGTTCTGACAACCCACTAACAAGATATGAAATATAATTAAGTAAAGTACGATCGTCCGGGTGAGTGTGATATGAGTGTATTATGATATGACTCCTGGGTTCAAATCATTTACAGTATAAAATATATTTATGGCGCAAAGAGCCAAACGTGGTGAACATTGGACAATTTTTTCAAGTTTCAATCCATTTCCATCATCTCCATTCTTGGCTGCAAACAAGTGAGAATAGCTGCTTCGAAATCCACTGCACTTTGATGGTCATTGGCAACAAAACTACAGCATTATTTTTTGGTCTTTACTGATGCAAAGACGACTTTAAGTGTTATGGCGTGACACTTCCCTTTTAAGATCGAGTTTATTATTCACAATTATTCAAAATGGAATTTACAATGACAGAATAAAATAAATGAAAAAAATAAAAGAAGAAGGGCATGACTTAGCTCTTATTAACCGAGTAGGGGGTCTGTATGGGAGGATTTTGACCGAGGTCGTGAGTTACAGACCGAACGCAGTGAGGTCCGTAGAACTGATACGACAGAGGTCAAGATTCTCCTATACAGACAGACTAAGCTAGGTTAATAAGATGTTTATCTTATATCAAACAAGAACAATTTAATTCGTTTAAGGTAACTGGTTTGTACTAACTGACATTTTGCTTGCGAATGGCGATGAGTGACGATGAGGTGAACTTAATTCTGCCAAAGTTTGCTCGTTCTCCTTTTTTTCTCATCATGCTTTTTGGCACTTCCATAAATAAATATTGGTAGAAGAATATACTCAATATTTTAACATTTTAGTCTGTAACTTTTTCACAGCAAAACATTACTGGTCTAGATGCCTGTCTAGATGGGAAAATCTAGACCGCGGTCAATATCGATTTTAGCAAATCAAATTCGTGAATTTGGTAGTTCCCAGCCCTTGTGAGACAGAGCCATGATATAATAAAAAAGAAGATCAAACTTCCAAGAGAGAGTGTGTGGTGGCTAAAGAAGCCAAGCTTTGGAGTTGCTAACTACCACGATGCAGGTACAAAATACTGCAATTAGAGCAGGACAGTAAGCACAAAGAGGACAGATGTCATCTCGAATTCTCGGCTTGCAATGGAAAGGTCATACAGCCATTCAAGGCAGTTGTTTGTTCAAGCTGTTCCTTTGTTTAGTTGATTGTTTTCATGACAATTTTTGTTGTTAATGATGTTGCAATGGTCTAAAAAAAAGTCTATAACAAAGCGAAACATAACTTTTTTTAGTAATAAAAGAATTGTTTTTATGTTCAGAGGTGTGGCAAAAAATCAACGAAGATCCGGTTTGCTTTGGAGCTCGAGGTGATCAATACGGTGCCTTCCACATGACTAAAACTGGAAATGTAAAGGCCATGAAGCTCGTGCACAGAAGCGGATCCATCATATGCAACAAGGTTACCGCTGCTTCCTACTGGAGCTGTACCAACTTACACTACTATGCAAACAACACATTTATGACGATCATAACAAATCCCAACAAAAAAGCCCTTATGCCAACAGAGGAAGATTTGAAAATGTTCAATTCCGGAAATCATCCCTGCAACCAGAAAAAGCACTTCTACATTCTTGACGGAATTAAGCAAGGATCATCAGAGCTTGTTCTAAGCAGCCATTCCAGTCCGTTTCGTTTATTAAAGAACCAGGAATTGCAGATATGGTATGGACAAGACTGGGCGAATTGTTCAGAGGGAGACAACAATGGCACTACTTGTGTTGATGTATTTGCCTGGTACATGTGACAATAAAACCTAGGTTTGCAGTAAAAGCAACGGCAGTTACTATGGCTAACTATATTTAGATTTCCGCCATGATTACAGTATTTTCTCGCTAGTTTATGGTTTCTCGTCAGTGTTTACCGTGTTGTGCACAGACAAACAGAACCAGCCTCACTGAATTGAAGCAAGCCAGTTTGTACGATTGCTGATATAATAAAATCATGAAGCATGAAGCACAAGTTTGGAATATTTGGATGTGTGGTTGATTTGAGTTGTGTTGTTTACATGTCATTTCTGCGGTTAACCTTAAGTTGCATAGGGGGTAAAAGCAAGTAATTGGTTAAACTACACAAAATCGACTCGACCGCCGTGACACAAGACCCTAAGAACGTACGTGCTGCTGCAAACATTACTTTTAACAGGGGTAGCTTTAGGGAGGGCGGATTTAGGAAGGGGGGGGGGGGGTTAGCCCCCCTTTTCCCCCATGTATTTAAACAGCTTCTGTATGACCCAACCGACTTTCAAGTGGTACAGTGTGCATCAGACGGTTTTACTTCAGAGAATGATTACTTAGTTCAGTTTTAGAGCCTTTCGTCTTTCAAATGCATCTTGACTATAACGTGAATTTTTCGGATAGAGGGCATGTAGGGGGGAGGTGCGCTCTCGCCGCAATTTCTTCGGCCCCCTCTTTCTGCCTTTTCTGCATCCGTCCCTGTTTAAGTTATCACGTTATAATTTATTAATTTTGCAAATACATCTTCTACCTGAAAAACTTATTATTATGGATAATGAGCGCTGTGACTGGCTAAGAGCTACGGACCGATTACGAAATTAGCACATTAAAAATTAAAATAACGCCAAATTGACACTTCTCTGTATTCATTAACGTTTCTTTGGCCGTTAATAATTGCGAATGACGACAAAATGTACCTTACCAAATTGTGCTCATTGCTCACGAAAAGATATATATATTTCTTTGGACAGAGTAGACCGACAATCGCTAACACTGCAAGTGATCCCTTCCGTTCGAATCAACTAATCGACTTCCCTGAGCCAAGGTTCTTCTCTTGCGGATATTAATATGTTCCATACGAAGTTTCTATAACCTTGCCAACATTTTGCTGGAAGTAATGAAGAATGATAGTAATCATTTTCACAGGCCTTAATACAATGACATTCCCCAAGAGGATCATCAGTTTCAAATGTACCCTCTCAATGTCAAGTTTTCAGGCACAAAATGTCTTGAATAACCGATCCGTGGAAAGGAATCTGTACTTGCTTGTTTACGAGAACCAGAAATTAAACTACGATCATTGCAGCGAATTTGTGACACTGCTGATGTAACCGGAAATATGTCAGGCTCATGGGTAGAAACAAATATCTAAGCGAATTAGCGTGTTGTGCAACAAACGTGTGATACTTGATCAGTTGAGTACATTGATAGGATTCGCAGACTCACTGAATAAGGTGTCTGTGGCAATGATGGGGAGCAGTGTTGAGAGCAATCGCCTCCCAACAATGTGGCCCGAGTCCGATTCCCAGACAGGAGTCACATGCGGGTTGAGTTTGTTCAGTGGTTCTCTACTTTGCTCCGAGAGGTCCGGCGCTGGACCAGAAACCCCCTTGCTCGGTTGCGCTCTACCCCTGAAGATTCGCAGCCATTTACGAGCCTAATGGTCTCGCAGTCAGCTTGTCTTTATCCTCGGGATTTTTGGATTCGCCTCGTGGAACCTGTGCTTCATATTCCATGGGATTTCTTTAGTTTTTTTCCACATATTTTTTAAGAACGAAGATTTTAGTGTAAAGGTTTTTCATCTTTATTATTCCCATTTTTAAGAACGAATAATTTTCAAGGTCAAATATTTGTTAATCCCTCCTACGTGATTCAGTTTTTAATTCGTACATGTACTATCTGGCTGTTTCTGAGAT
>NC_090895.1:41781134-41786134 GCF_036669925.1 Montipora capricornis | reverse complement strand
AGCGAAATAAAACCACTGAAAGCATGCCAGCTGCCCCATTTCCTCCACAGAATCATAGGACAGGGTTAAGCGCTCCATTTCAGTTAAACTCCAAGCCATATTCATTTCCACAGCGCACGCTACAAGGTTCTGAATCGAAGAAAACTAGCCATCCGGACTGAGTGATGATGCTGTTGGCTCTTCGAGTCGTCGTTAACTCTTAAATCGGTTTAATAGTTTATCGTTTATTTTTATAATTATTAATTGTTGTAAAAATTTATCATTAGTGGATGTCGTGCGGGAAAGAAAAAAGAGAGAAGAAAATGAGAGAAAGAGATGAAAAGGATTCTGCAAATGTTTTGAAAAATAAAATGACATTATTATGTGACACTTCAGAAAATCAATGGTGTGCTATGCTGTTGGCTAGATAAGAGATCACTAAATTGCGATAGGTTTTTCCTGGTTCCTGATCGTGGTGTTTTGAGCGGCTGGTAATATGTAGTTTTAGGCTAAGGAAATAACTACATTTTCAAATCGTAAGAAAGTTTGGTAAAGTGTAAAAGCCGGTATATGCAAGATCAAGATCTTCTAATAGCCCGATTCTTTAATTGCAACGATTGTAATATTATACTTACGAGAGCAAAATGGAAAATTGCTGTAAGTGAAGGGTATGAAGAGAAGCACTCACTGTGTAGACGATGCTAGAGGATGTGGCAACTGGTTAACCAAAGACCCACCAGGAAAATGGATGGAATAATCGGACATATTTAAGTCTCATAACAAGTACTTACACTTCGATGTTAGCAGTTTTTCAATAACGGCACAGGATTTGAATTTCCTGTAAGGAGAGAATTTAGGTTTTGGTTAAAATAAAGTAAGCTGGGGCCGGTTGCTCAAAGCCTGGTTAGTGCTAACCGTTGGTTAAGAGGTATCAAAACCTATAGGTTTCCATGGTATTTAACGCTGGTTAGCGCTAACCATGCTTCGAGCAACCCGGGCCTGGAAGCTAACTGTGCTCACCTTTCGAGAGATAAATATTCCCGTCAACTGCTCTGGATCAATACAGAAAACATGTACAGTAGACGCTTCAAAGAAATGACATCCTTTGACTGGTGTGTACAAACCTGCACCGCCTTTGTGGGGAAGAGAGTGTCAAAATGTGAAAATGTATTAGCACTAAAGACTGAAATGTAATAATAACCTTTATTTAAAGAGGGTAACACCTATTACTATAAAAGTATTCTCCCTAGTGGCCCTCTGAAAACAAAAACAGTGAATAGAAATTACAACAATTAAGATAAAAGCCTACAGATAAGAAAAATGGAGAATCTATTTACAAAGATATTTGCAATGATATTAAAAAAACTTTAAAAATCAGAATAGCTTTTTAACTTTAAAATTATCCACCGTATAAGTTAGGGCAGTGTTATTAATTAGTGTAGATTTCATGGAGTTAAAAGAAGCCGTTGGGTTTAGGTTAAGAGCATTGAGGTCTTTTATGGTGGAATAAAAGTATGTTCTTCTCATTGCTTCGGTTCTTGGTTTCGGTAAACGGTATGATGTTTTAGCTCTTGTGGGATAATTGTGCTCAAAACGAAAGTTGTCCAAAATTGCAGTAAGGTATTCTGGTGCTCTTCCATCAATAACTTTCTTTAAAAGACCGAGTTTTTTTTATCTTAAACATTTGATCGATTGGCAGCCACTTAAGCTTTTGAAAATTACCGAAAGATCGTACATCCCAAGGACTGTCCAAAATTAATCGAGCGCAGCGTTTTTGAAGTTTAAACAATTGGTCTAGGTTGGTTTGGCTACAGTTGCTCCAAACAGTACAGCAATACATAAAGAGTGGTTTGATACTTGCATTGTAGAGAAACAATCGATATTTGGTGGGGAGATATCTCCGAGCTCTTCCTAAAATTGCAATTCTTTGAAGCAGTTTCTGGCGCAGTATGTCAATATGTTCGTTCCAGGTGAGATGGCTATCGATGTATAATCCTAAGACACCTTCTGACTCAACCTTAGAGAGTTGCACGCCGTCAACTGAAAGATCGAGAGTTTGTTTTGGTGAATTTGCGATTTTCTGTCTGGTCGAAATTATACTGTATTTTGTCTTTGCTGGATGCATTTTCATTTTATTTTCCTTCGCCCACTTCGATACTGCGTCAATGTCAGGTCTAATTTTCTCCTCGACGTCAGCTAAGGTAGGCGCACATGCATAAAGGGTCGAGTCGTCGGCATAAATCCCAATGTTGTTCTTCAGTACTAAAGGAAGATCGTTTATGAAGAGCAGAAAAAGGGCAGGACCAAGAATACTTCCCTGCCGTACACCAGATTGAATACTGAGCGGTTCAGAGAGTTTACCGTCGACACATACCTTCTGATACCTTCCGCTGAGGTAACTTTCGAACCATTTGAGGGAGTTGCTGTTCAAGCCATAAATCTGAAGTTTCTTCAGCAGTAGTTTATGGTCTACAACGTCGAAGGCTTTGCGCAAATCGATCATAACAACACCTGTAAAAAGGCCTTTATCCATTGCCTCCAGCCATTCATCTGTAATTTTTACAAGAATGGTTTCGCAGGAGTGGTTAGCTCTAAAATCCGATTGACATTTGTACAGTAAATTGTGAGTAGTAAGAAAAGAATTGAAGTGATTAAAAACATGTTTCTCGAGAATCTTTGAAATGACGGGGAGGACCGATATAGGTCTGTAATTGTCAACATCGTTTTTACTCCCCTGTTTGTAAATCGGAGTGACACGAGCCAATTTGAGCTGAGCTGGGCAGATACTGTTAATTATGCTGCAGTTTATTACTTTTGCTAGACTTGGAGCAATTGCAGGAGCGATTAATTTTAACAACAAGGGGCTGATTTCATCAAGTCCTGTTGCAACATTTGATGGGAGAGATTTGATGATCTCTAAAACTTCGCGATCTGAAATTGTGGGTATGCTGAAATCTGCACAGTTGTCAGCTTTGTTACGTTTTACGAAATCCACCAAACTAGTTAGATCGGGTTTAGTATTGATGGTTTTATCAATGATGTTATCAGCAATAGAGATGAAATGCTCGTTGAATACGTTGGATATTTCTTCCGGGGTAGTATAGCTAGTTCCGTCTTTGGTGACAGAGTTTATTCGACTCAACTGTCTCACACTAGTAGGGAAAATGCTCTCTAAGGTCTTCCATAGGATTCTGGAGTTAAATTTGCTGTTGTCTATTTCATTGATAGCCGCTTCTTTTTTGGCTTTTTCAATAAGTAGAACTACTTTGTTTCTAGCAGCATTGAAAGACACTTTTTGGATTCGACCTTTTTCCAGCTCTTTCTTGAGCCGATCGCGCTCTTTGATAGCCCTGAGAATTTGATCTGAAAGCCATGATGGTTTCTTCATAGATTTAACTCTGACTGATTTAAGTGGAGCGTGTCGATCTACCACATCGAGTACAAGGGCTTCCCAAGTTGCTAACATTTCATCTGGGTCATTGTCAAAGGTGTCAAGGACGGTCCAAGGTACTTCATTTAAATCTTTAATGAGGCTATCAGCATTCCATTTCTTTAAAGGGCGGTATGTGACAGTGAAGTGCGCTTTCTTGGTGGATTTCAAATTTGCATTTTGTTTGCGAACCAAAATAGTAGGATTGTGATCGCTGAGTCCAAATGATGGTGATGTTATACTTAAGACGTGCTCAGGATGAGAGCAATAATGATGATCAAGAAGAGTACTAGAATTTTCTGTGATGCGAGTTGGAGTTATAACCATTTGCTGAAGACCTTGATTTTCCATTAAATGAAGTATTTGCTTTGATTCACTTGTAGATTTCTTGGTCAGATCAACGTTAAAATCGCCAACGATGTGAACTTCTTTGTTTTCAGCGACAAATGAAAGGATGTAACGATGTCGCTTTAATCAGTTTAAATAGTTTAATTTTTTATAGTTTTTAATTATTTCTTTTAAAATATTATCATGAATGGATGACGTGTGGAAGAGAGAAAGATCTTGCAAATTTTTGGGAAATAGAGTACAGTTATAAGCGTTTGAAATTTTGAAAATCGATGAATTGTTGTGCTGTTGGGTAGCAACGAATACCAATTTGTGCTAGTTTTACCGTCGATCTCTTTCATTGTTTTTAAAGTTCCCTGAGCAGTGTTGAGGGGATATGTGATGAAGATGTTCTCAGGAGACGGGTGTTGCAGTGCTTTAGCTAAGACGACTAGTGTTCCTTTAAAGCGTAGGAAGGCTTTATTAGTTGGAAAACGGTAGCGCGAGATTTGATAGATTGTTAAATTGCAAGAATTGTAATAATATAAGAGTCGTGGCCGAAATTGAAAATGTCTGTAAGAGAAGGTTATTAAAAGAGGTACTCACTGTGTGGACGCCTTTGTTTTACTAGTGGGTGGGACAAGTGAAGAACTGCAATTATATATATATATATTGTCTGCTACGGACACAACGCATCTGAAAATGGAGCGAACAACGGAACACAATTTAAGTTTACATCCGAATGAAGGGTGTCAAGCAAGTACTTACAGTTCAATGTTGGTATTCCCTAATGATGGTGTTACGATTTTACTGCTAAAACTACCAGAAAGAAGAAGCAAGTTTAGTGTGAAAACTCATCATCCAGTGCCATCTCCAGCAGTTCCGATTTTCCGCTCTTTCCTTAGACATCCATTAGGTGTGTCCCAAACATTTTATGATGCATTTCATCCAGGTAATTTTTGGTCTCCCCTATCCTCTCTTCCCTTCAATTTTGTCTTCCAGTAACAATTTTTGGATCGACTTCGCTCTTATTACTTGTCCAAAATACTGGTATTTTCTATCGTTGATAACAATGAACTTGTTGTATTTGTTATGTATAAACTTCTTCATTGGTTTTATGTTCTGTCCATTATAACGTTTATCATTTTTCTATACGCCCACATGTCAAAAGCCTCAGTGTGAAATTATATAGATTAATTAAAGGCTAATGAAAACGAAAAATGTACTTATGGTTTCTATGACAATCACTTACGTTTGATACGTA
>NC_090895.1:41753634-41773634 GCF_036669925.1 Montipora capricornis | reverse complement strand
CAAACATTTTAAACAAGCTGCGAAGATTCACAATAGGCGAGGCAAAAAGTTTAACCCGGATCGATGGCTTCACCTTGCAGCAGTTTCCGATATCCACTAGACTAACGAGACAAGCTTCTTCGAAAACCGAATTTTTTAGAGTATTGACATACTAGTACCCAGCAAAACAATTGAAAGTTAACCGTCTTCAACAGGATTTCTAGACCTAAATATTGTAGATCAGCGCGGCTTAGCTTAGAAACGCTATTTCTTGTTGAGCTTAAGCTCCAATTCTGCCTGTTTTCGTTCTTTTTACAGCGGTAAGCTTGTCCTATTAAGATGGGATACTGCGGCGTTTAATTGTTACGAAATGTCCAATGTCAGTTTGAGGGATGGCCATAAGTGTTGATCGGTGGCCTCATGCAGTCCCTATTGCCTCTAGACGGACCAATCAGGATGCATTCCTCAGATAACTAACCCCGTGACCTTGAGCTAAAATTATCATTGGTAGAGCCCAACGGTAAGCGAGATATTCTCCCGATTTGCTCCGAAAAGTTTAAACAAATATGGAAAATAGAGACAAAACTTGTGTTTCTTTTCCCCATGCTCTGGCCCATCTTTGAACGGGAGATTTGGGATTGGAATCTCGAGCGGTGAAAGCCTTTAAAAGTTTCGGTCTATCAAGTTTTCAATATATTCATCATGTTTCGTACGTCTAGTAGCATCTTGGTCCTGGGTCCGTCGGGGTGTGGGAAAACATGTACAACGTTTGTGACAAAGCTGTTAGAAGATGCTGAGAAATACGGCTTATCCTCGGTGTAAAAACCTGTGAAACTCACAGATTACGTAACTATATAGGAGCAAGGGTGGTACAGTCGGTTAGTGTGCGGCCTTGGTGCATAAGGTCCTGAGTTTGATCCCCGGATCTCACATCCTTGTTTCAACTTCTTTCCTTTCAGTGTAGCCTAAGTAGCTTTAAATACCCTTAAGACGGAGCACTGATGAAAAAGAGGGGGGTAAAATGAGCGCACCGTCGGCTTCCTGGGAGAATACTCTCTGGAGAGTAAAGGAACTTCCGACGTTAAATAACGTGTACCTTTACCTAACACAAAGGAAAACAAAAGAGAAAAAAACATCAAACAATAACCTAACCCTACCACGAGCTAACAAAACAATGAAAAAGTTTCACAGGGGTTTTTACACCGAGGCAAACCCAGGAATACAGTAAGACTACGCATGTAAGAACATTCCTTTTTAAAATTTAGCCTTAAAAGGTTTACATAAATGGTAACTAACAGAAAAGAATATATTAGACTTGTATTTTAGAGTTATCATGCCGTCGATCGTATATGGTATATCAGTATGGGGAGGTCTCACAAATAAGGAAGGTTTTAAGGCATTAGAAGCACTGCATTGTAGAGCTGCGAGAATTATCTTTGAGTTACCTTGGGAGATGTCTAATGCAGATGTTATGAAAAAGGCTAATTGCTCTTCTTTAGCCTCTACGTATAAAATTAGCTTAGCTAAGCTTATGTATAATATCCACAATAACCTGACTCCAGATGCTATGTTAGTTATTATTAAGAACAATAACATCAAGCGATATCAACTTAGGAAAAAACTGAAAATTGATGTCCCTCGTTTTAACACCAACTACATGAGGAACTCTGTAGCTCGTAGAGGAGCAATAGTTTGGAACACGTTGGTTCCTCAACTTAATAACGATACAGACAATGTAAAGAAATACGCGATAATGGCAAGACGGTCAAAGGCTCTGCTACACCTAGATTTCGACTATATCTCCCCTCAAACATTTAACAGAAGGGAGGAAGATTTTAAGTATAATTAGTGTTAATAACTAGTCGATACTTGAGTACCACCTTGTATTTTAGAATTTTGAGCTTTTATCGTTTTAGACTTGTAAGTAGTAAGTAGCTATAAGATTTCAGCTGGTGTATATCCTATTTATTTCCTAATTCATTAAGTTATCTTACTTAATTATTTAGACACGACCCCACAAGCGAAGCATCGCTTTAAATGTTCATCGTGTATAAATAAAGATTATTGATTGATTGATTGATTAATTTAGTTTCTTAAATAGGTTCTTATTTTCTGAAGAGAAAATCACGTTGCAGATAGCATAATTTAGCGGTATTCGGCCTTCTTCCCCGAAGCAGCAGCCAGTTTTCCCTAATGTTTAAACGATAAAATTTAAATACAGTGTTAAAAAATTCGCATAAAAATGACTGTAATAAGTAAAATCGAAAGATCGCAGGACATCATCAACTCTACGCTAAAGTAATGCTCATCCTACGAACAGAACGTTTGTAGAGATCTCTAAGGCCAGTCGCGATTGATCTTATTTGCCAAAGTGCACAAGTTTTTTAGATTTTAGAAAATAAGAAACTGTTTCAAATATTAGGGTTAACAGATTCTTGTTTAGAGAGGGTCTAAATGACAAACTCGTGGCTAAAACTGGTGTTTAAAAAATAGGTTTTTACTCGCTGGGTTTTACCGTATTTAACCACACTCCCTCAACAACCACTTTACTGTTATGGAGCTTGGCAAGAAGCGTAGAAAGCCCTAGTCAACAACATTTGAAACTGTATGAAGGGCTTCTTATGGCAAATTATTTAGATATGTGGTTTGGCAAGACGAGAGGATTAATGGTTTTGGACGATTTGATGGAGCAAAGAGACAACGATAAACGCGTCTTGGACCTCTTCACCAAAGGGTCTCATCATCGTAACGTACCCGTCTTCATCGTTATCTGTGTCAAGACATTTTTACCCTGTCAAGTACACCAAGAGCATCTCGCGAAATGCATGGTGAACGACATTGATTATGGGTGGGCTAAGAATCTGAGGGACAAACATATTAGCTGAGTAGATTGACAGGATTCAAAGCGGTTCTGGAAATGGTCCGAGTTGTTGCCGGGTTAGCACTAAATATAGGTTTTAATAGGACTAGAATAAGAGTTGACGCTAACTATACTCTGAGAGAATCTACACCGTAGGGAATAAAAAGTTTTAACATAGCAGCAGCATCGTTTACAATTTCGACAAAATTAATGCTACGCTCTCTTTTAGGGCATTTTTCTGCCGAGTCTTGCCTATCTCACGGTTGATAGACAAAGCCCTGGGAACGACATTGCGACAATTTTTTTAAAATTGCTTTCCATGAACTGGGTCTACAGAGGTGGTCCATGGACCGGTGTTCCATGTCTTGTATACGTACCTCTGATTGGCCAATTACTGGGAAAGGTGTTGGAGGGCGGAGTTCGTTCGTCTAGTAAGGGTTTTTCTTCAGGTGCTGTTTTCCTAAACATTAATTTTTCCTTCTTTGATCGTGAAAAAGACTGTAGACAGTGAATTATCGCAAAAGTAAAAGTACTTGACAGGCGTCAGCAGACTGCATTTCTCGCGCATTTTGATATCATTTACACGTCGTGTAATGATCACGATATGTCATGTGCGGTCACTATGCGTGAACGACTAAAAACGATCCGCCATATTGATAACATTTTTCAACAACCTGAAGAAGACCAGTAAAACTGGTCGAATCGTCGGTTTTAAGAGATATTCTAACCTCGAAAAATCCCGGAAACAATTCAAATTTTAATTTTCATTAATTTTTGCCTTGATCATAACAATGTCAGTGACTGAACATTACAACTCAAAGACGCTAGATTGCAATCCAATTTTGATAATAGCTAGATAAACCCATTTCCAAGAAAACCCTGTTGGATAATTTTACATTTTCATTTTCAAGGATTTTAATTAGTGCTTGTGGACGGACATATACAAAACATTGACCCCCATCTATTCCCCTTCTATTCTGGAGTCCATGCCTTTTATACGTCCGAAATAGTGGACCGGCGCCCGAGATTACCATAGAAAGATCACTAAGAGACAACAGACAAGTAAGTGCAACATTTGTGCTTATCTATTTATTTTATCAAGCTTTCTAATACCTGGGCCCGGGTTTTCAAAAGCCGATTAACGCTAATCCCAGATTAAAAATTAACCAAGGAGTTTATTTCTCTACTCCCAAATGCTGTTCAACGCTGATATTCAGCAAAGCCTTACATTAGAAGTCAATCTTGAATAACAAAAATAAGCAAAAGAAACTCAGTTTCCCCTAAAAGTTGAAAACATGAAACAAAAGTTTACGCTAATCCTGGATTAAGTTAATCGGCTTTCGAAGCCCGTTTCTCGAAAGTCCCGAAAAGCCATTTGAGAAACTGCCAACCGCTTATTTTTGAAGGCCGATCTTTTAATATGTTTTCAAGGTAACAAAAAGCAAACCAACTGTGGAGTTTGACGACTTAAATCCTCTTCGTTTTTGAGATAGAAAGGGAATTGTGACACCCGAAAATGGCCCGTAAAGTTTCGGGACTTTCGGGAAACGGGCCCCTGCTCTCTAAATTAAAACCACAACACCGAGCCGAACACAGATCTTGGGCCTAATTAATCCAGGATTAGAGTAAACGTTTGTTTTATGTTTTCAACTTTTTGGTGAACTTCAAACTTTCTTTCGCTTATTTTTGTTTTTCAAGATTCACTTCTTCTAATGTACAACTTTGCCAAATATCAGCGTTGAACAGCATTTTGGAGTGGAGAAATAAACTCCTTAGTTAAGTTTTAACCTGGGATTAGCGTTAATCGGCCTTTGAACAACCAGGCCCAGGAGTATAGCTGGTATTTTCTTTAAATCTTCAATTGTCCCCTTCACATATCTAATATATTTTGATGATTCGACTGAGAGTGTGATAATTCTCCCACTTGGCATCATAACAGAAATTTAAATGTGGACCGGTGGACTAAACAAGAAAAGTTTGTTACAATACCCAATGTTGTGGTCACTAAATATTCCATTTACCTTCCATTAAGAAAGAGATGCTGTCCAGCTTGTGCTATTCTTTCCTGATTACAATTTTTGCCTTCACATTATCAACGGTTTCGTTAAGTTCCACTTTTAAGGAGGTATTTACCGGTTGCAGTTTTCACTTCGATTTTCCTTTTACCATGAATATCCCTCGTGAGAATATTTCCCTGGCTTTGCGTACAATCACCTTCTCACTGTTGTACTGTCTGATCAATCCCAGGGACAGAAAAGCCAGAAGTACTGCCTGTGGTTCACCCAGCAGTCTCGTTAACAGCTGTGTAATGACTTGGAGGTTTGTCATCTAATTGCAGTGGTCCCAGCTCAAGTAGGGATTCATCAGAACTGCCTGACCTCATGCATGGATGTTCTAAAACAACACAGATTTAGTGTAACGCAACGTTTAATTATCAATTATTCCATGAGCGCGCGTTGGATATGAGATGGTAAATCGCCAACGAGGCGCGCAGCGCTCTTTACCACCCCAGCCATGATATACTACAGAGGCCACTGACCACAGCACCGGGAACTCCATGCCCTACTCTTTGCGAATAGTGTGTGGGTTCTTTTATGTCCCACAGGGTTATGGACATTGATGGGTTGTGAGACGGGGCCTACGGTTTGTCGTCCTTAAGAAAAAAAAAAAAAGAAAAAGTAGAGTCTAAACATTTGCAGATGTCATTGTAAAGCCGCGGCTACACGAACGATTTTTTGCTCGCGATGGTGATGCGATTTGTTCAAATTTTGTCGTGTCGCCAGCGCGCGATAAAAATCACACGTGTAGCCACCCTTGAACTGGCGACGCAACAGGTGAAAAAATCGCTAGAAAAAAGTCGCCAGAGTTGAAACTGCAATATTTTGCCCGCGCTTGCGACGCGGCTAAAGAGTATTTAGCCAATAAAATTCAAGGCGGAATTAATAATGTTTGTTTGTAGTGCCCAGATCTCTTGAAGTATGCGATTCGCGCGGCCTCAAATTTGTCACCAAAATTTGACACAAGTGTAGCCACCCTCGCGTGCAGGCGACACGACAAAATTTGAAAGAAATCGCATCAACGGCGCGAGCAAAAAATCGCTTAAGGAGGGGGTACACGTGAATTTGAAGCGCATTTTAAGAGGTTTAAAGAATAGATAAAAGAAAGAAAATTATTTTTGGAACACCAACAGACAGTTGCCCTCAACCCAAGAGCACACCATCTTGCAAGGGGACTGTTTGGGTGTCCATATATCAAATTTTAACTTCAAATTCTACTTTTTAAACTACATCAAATCTTAACTATTTCTTATTTCTCCAAATTTTACTGCTCTTTTGAGAAAGAACTATCTCCTCCCAAATATAACGAAAAATCACCAAACAATTTACAAAACATCCCAAAACATCGGATTTGTGTTTTGAGCGTAGGGTTTTTGTATTGCTTGAAACGCGAACGAGATATTGCCATTAAACCGATTTTAAGCGGCGTGAAACGGCTTTCAGGTGTACCCCCGCCTTAAGGGAAGAACTTTCGCCCTTTACTTAGGCCCAGAAATGCAGATGTGATGCGCGCCCAATTTTGACATTCATAATGAAGTGTCCCTTTGCTACCTATTTTCAACTACAAGGGAAGGATAAAGGTTAGCCTCACTTTTAGTTTAGCGTAAATGCTGTAATAAACTTCCCTCTGGGTAAAGGACGGGGAATAAAGCACATAGCAAAATGTTGTGTATCCCTGAGAGGCTTAACTCAGGGACTCAATTATATATGAATGTGGTACTTATGTCTTTGTGGTGCCATATAAAGTTACCAGTCTATCAAACGCGGGAGGTCGGTGATATCATTACATGCAGCTGTTTATCGTTACTTGAGGAGCAAGCAGAATATGGGGGACCCTTCGTGACGTTAATTGTCTGTATTTTAACGCAAGAGTAACGTTGATCATGAAGTTGGGAAGAAGAGCAACGGGGCACTTTGTGACCCTTTGTAACTTTGTGGGTTCCAGTCCCCTTTCCGTCAAAATTGATGAATTTTGCGTCCAACGAGACGCAAGGCAGTCGCATCTTTTGGCAAGTCTATTTCACTAATGTCGCTTCGTGGTGACTGAGCCCATGACTGGAGATTCCATTATTGCTTGATGCCAGAAAATTATAATTATAATGATGCGGTATTTATTATATAGTGCCATTTCCAGCTATGCCCAATGGCGCTTTACAGTACATGTTAAAAAAATAAATAAATAAATAAATAAAATAGATTTACACTACAGATAAAACATGAGGAGCTTAAGCCGACTCAGGAATTCTCGGCTAGATGTCTCCTGACGGTGTAGATATCCGTCAACAAAGGCTAAAAGCATAACACAAAAGGTGTTTCGTATTCAGAAAAGTGTTAAAGCATTCAGGATCGATCAGATTGTACTGTGAACTTACGTTAAGCAGAAAAAAGTAGTTAGGTTCAATTTCATGATATCAGGATATCATGATAGCAGGAAATAGATGAGTGTGTGATAAATATTGAATGTGCCTCCCTGTGACATGCTGGGAAATCAATTAGCCCGGAATGAAATTTTACACAGCTACAATTGGGCATTCTAAATTTCCCAGT
The DNA here is from genome assembly GCF_036669925.1 of Montipora capricornis. Taxonomy (NCBI): domain Eukaryota; kingdom Metazoa; phylum Cnidaria; class Anthozoa; order Scleractinia; family Acroporidae; genus Montipora; species Montipora capricornis. The sequence continues at coordinate 41,766,191 of NC_090895.1, read as the reverse complement.
TCCTCCGTTATCGAGTTCCATAAGTATAAAACTTAAAAATAGTTTGCTTTAAAATCAGAAAAGAACCAATTCACCGTTGCTGTTGAGAAAAGTGTATGCCAGGAAAAACAAGTTGCATCTCGGTAGCCTGATAGTTAACAAATAATTTGCCTGTGTTTAAATTAACAAATACACCAATACATCACTAACATTCATGTTTAACCGGAGAATTAGGGAAGCAGATGTTCGAAGGTGTAATAGCTGTTGAGTTTTATTCCTCCGTGATCGAGGTCCATGAGTGTAAAATTTAAAAATGGATTGCTTTACAATCAGAAAAGAACCAATTCACAGTTACTGTTGAGAAAAGTGTATGCCAGGCAAAACAAGTTATATCTCGGTAGCCTGAACGTTAAGAAATAATTTGCCTGTGTTTAAATTAACAAATAGACCAATACATCACTAACGTTCATGTTTAACCGGAGAATTAGGGAAGCAGATATTCGAAGATGTAATAGCTGTTGAGTTTCATTCCTCAGTTATCGGGTTTCATGAGTGTAAAACTTAAAAATGGTTTGCTTTAAAATCAGAAAAAAACCAATTCACCGTTGCTTTTGAGAAAAGTGTATGCCAGACAAAACAAGTTTCATCTCGGTAGCCTGAAAGTTAACTGACAAAATCATTTGCCTGAGTTTAAATTAACAAATATATACCAATACATCACTAACGTTTCATGTTTAACCGGAGAATTAGGGGAGCAGATGTTCGAAGGTGTAATAGTTGTTGAGTTTTATCGAGTTCCGTTAAGTATAAAACTTAAAAATGGATTGCTTTAAAATCAGAAAAGAACCAATTCACCGTTGTGGATGACAAAAGTGTATGCAGGCAAAACAAGTTGCATCTCGGTAGCCTGACAGTTAAGAAATAATTTGCCTGTGTTTAAATTAACAAATACACCAATACATCACTAACGTTTCATGTTTAACCCGAGAATTAGGGAAGCAGATGTTCGATGGTGTAATAGCTGTTGAGTTTTATTCCTCAGTTATCGAGTTCCAGAAGCATAAAACTTAAAAATGGATTGCTTTAAAATCAGAAAAGAACCAATTCAACGTTGCTGTTGAGAAACGTGTATGCCGGGCAAAACAACTTGCATCTCGGTAGCCTGAAAGTTAAGATATAATTTGCCTGTGTTTAAATTAATTTGAAATAAAGAGAATAAAGAAATAATTTTCCATTTTTTAATTGCATGATGCTCGCCGTTGTAAACCGTGTTTTTGGAAATATTTAAGATTGATTTATTGTGCGTCTTAATTTAAAGTTATTTGAGATATTTGTCGTCATAAAACCTTTATGTCGAAGTCGGCCCAACAAATGTGTCGAAATTAACACCTCTCTCTCCTTTTGTCTCTCGCTCTGTCTTTTTAGTGTGAGTCTTGTTACATTTCCCACTGAGATTTGGTAATTTTTTTTTACCTAAACAGCGGGGACCCACATTCCTGACCGAAGTTAAGCTCCTCATGCACTAACCTAAAACACAGTATTAAGACGACTAAAATGTAAAATGACTAATTACTGGGTTGCCCTATGGCAAACCCAGTCAAAAAAAAGGTAGATTTCCGGTTTTTTTTTTTGGTATTTTTTTCCGTGTCGGTAAAAGTCTTGCCTGTCACTACCCTGGTAAGTGGTGTCTTTGTGCATAGAGCCTTCTGCGCGTATTTTCTTAGGATCGAGAGGGTAGTGGAACTGCGTAGATTTCTCTGGTGGACACAGTAGAATCATTAACTTAGCCTGCAATGGCGTCGAAAGTCATGTAACGCGAATGGCGTTTTAGTGGATCCTTAAGCAAAATACTAGGCAGGAATCTCAAAAGCGACAAGTACTGGACTTCGACAACAATCTATCGCCCGTCGAGACGAAATCAAAGTGAGTTGTATTTACCTGAAGTACATGGTAATTTGACACGATTGAGTTTCTTGTCTTCACGCACGCAATGAAATAGGAAGAGGTTTTCGCCTCTAAGAGCAAATATGTTCTTTGTTTCAATAAATTTTTCGCTGGAAAAGGATTCTGTGGTATTTTCTGCCTTTGTGAATTATAATATAATGTTGTGTATTGAATTTTCGAGCTTAAGGTTAAAATGTGATATGGGAGAAGTTTTTTAGTATTGCTCTGTAAGCAGGAAGGGTTCACAGGCCTGTTGGAAGCGTGCTTGAGTTTCAACAAAATGAGCCTCAAAATAAGTGAAGAATTGTGACGCAGTTGAATAATAAAGTAGGTGCTATTTCCAAAATGATGGAATTACCTGGTGATAAATAACGTCGCACGCGTCTTGGAGAGTAAATTTTGACTTTGCATAAACAAGTCTGAAGACTTGGGCGATTGTGATCTTTGTTTTGACTTCGCTCATTTCATTGTCAAACTTTATAACACTTGACAGAAAAAGAAACTTACAAAAACCCGGTACCTTGCCATCATTTGACACAGATACTTCACTGTTTGGCGAGTAAACATGCCGCGGTAACTTCATCACGGCGCCCGCTGAATTCCGGCGATGTCACTTTCGATTTTGCGATTTATTTGTGCAGCCAAAACGTACAATACCAAAATTGAACGTTGCAAAAATCCCCAAAATGTTTGTCGCTGATCGTAACTTTTTATATTCTATATTCACGGTTCAAAATAAATGTTGTTTTCATGTCGTAAATATGTTATTCTCGAGCGATCGTCCTGGAAACTTCCTTCTGCTCTTTCTAAAAACTGTGTATCAATATTTATTTACTTTTGCATCAATATTTGTTTTTGCATAAAGCAAGCTAGCAAAATCTGTACCTTGCTGAGTTCGCGTTAATAGTATTTTCGGTCCGATGCTTCTGTTTTATGAGGGGTATATTATTTTGGTCTCCCATCCAAACACTAACCCCGCCCAACAGGACTTAACTTCAGTGAACTTCGGCATTACAAAGCCGTCAGATGCTCAGAGGGCACGCTTAAACTTGTGGTGAAAAGAAGTTTGTCAACATGTCAGCCCAGAAGCCAGTGTTTCTCACTTCCCATTTATTTTCTTCAATCTTTCTGGGTTCAGTACTTTGCTAGTAACCACATGTCTTCTCAGACTATTTACCCAAGACTTCTGCCATGGCTCTACAATGATAGACAATACCAAAACAATATCGTGCACTGTTAGAGCTACATATTACGCAAGGACAGGTCTGTTTCGTCGTACGAACGTGTGAGGACCTGTGAGCCAAAGGGCCTCGTCTGGTATGACTTCTTAATGACCGCCCAACTTTAAAAAAATTGTTTGGAGCGGTGCACGTACCACAGGCAACCCAGTGTACCCTCACGGAGGGTCTAGTTTCTTAAAAATGCTCTCTTAATTTACATGAAAGAAGTAAAAATGAACTAAGTAATGTAATGAAAACGCTTTTTTGGAAAAGATACATCTTAAGTTTTTTCTTAAAACTGTTCAAATTTTCACAGTCTCTAAGTTTCCTGTGGCATGTCATTCCACACCTTAAGAGATGCTACCGAAAAAGACCGCAAGTCATAGTTTCGCAAGTTATAGCTAACATCGAGCAGCCGATGACTATTTGCAGATCTTACATTGCGCCGAGGAACGTACCTCGTAACTAGGTTTGACAAATATGAAGGGGCTAGGCCATTTAAACATTTAAAAGTCATTTAAAACATCTTAAATTCTATGCGCTGTTCAATCAGAAGCCAATGCAGCTCATACAGTATATACATGGATTATACATGTTCATCTTTAGGTGTAAGCGTAACGATTCCGGCCGCTACGTTTTGAACATCCTCAAGTCTCTTCAAGGTTTGTTTAGGTAGTCCATACAGTAATGCAATTACAAAAGTCCAGTATGGAGATAACGAAAGAACGTATGAGTATTTCAGCGGTGAGGCGACTGATGAATTTCCTTATGCGGCTAATATTTCGAAGGTGATAGAAACCCGCCTTACACATGGCTGTGACATGGTGTTCCATAGGCATAAAGAACCTCAATATTTCCAACTGGTGATGACTTGCAAATCACCTCATCACAGACTGAAATTGAGGTCAGGGGCGAGAACTAAGTTCTATCATGACTTGTGTATAACCAGGCATCTTACAACCAATTATTTACCTAAATATGTCACCATTTGTGGAGTACAGGTGAAAGTGAATCTTCATGCCAAAAGTGCAGGGGTCATGATATGTAATTCAGCCTTCACCCCATATACATTTCCAGGATAAATGTATAAAATATATTAGTACATTTTCAAACTATAATATACATTTTCTCACGAAAATGACTTCTGTAGAGTCAGTATTCCCATGTTTACAAACCTTTGTGAGGCTGACAAAATAAAATTTGAATACTAACTTTATTATGAACAATTACCTTCAAGGCATTGAGTTCTTTTTACTTTAATTTCTATAATACTTACATGTACAAACTTGTTTCATCAGGGCTTCGTCGCCTTGAAGTTCCTTCTTATTTACTTAAAACAAACCTTTTACAAAAAAAAAAAACCTGCAAAGATGATTCAACTTCATCCTAGCATTTCTTAAATAGAACATAGGAATCGGCCAGGGGATAGGCCGAATATGGCCTCTTGTTAGTCTTGTTTTTCGCAAACGACGTTCCATTCTTCTCCGTTTTACTTTCTGTTCTTCGATCTCGATGGTAAACCAGGGTGACTTCGAACACAGGGTTACAATCTTACTTTCGACAGGAGCGTGGTCATCAAGTGGCGAACCTAACTTCATGTTGTATCCTTCGACCAAGTCGTTTTGCGATGCGATGTCAGTATCGATGAAACTCAAGTTCTTCATGTTCTTGCGAAAACTAGACAAGTCAATGCGGTTAAGGCTCCTGTAGATTATGTCTTTCTTCTCGAGAAGAGGTTTGGGCAAGAATACTTTCTAACGTATTGCATAATGATCAGATAGAGCGAAATCCATTACCGAAATGTTATCTTCTGATCTGGAGATGATCAAATCTAGAATGTGGTTTCCTTTGTGTGTCGGTTGCTCTACGTGCTGAGCATAGTCAAAGGTTTGTGGCAATTCCATGAATTTGCCAGCACATGAGTTTTTATGATCATCTATGTGAAAGTTAAAATCACAAACTACCATAATTTGTCCCTTTTCAGTAGCCAACTGCTCAAGGATTGATCCAAACTCTTCAAAAAACAGTTCACTGGTGGAGCCGTTTTTCTTTAAAGGCAGTGGTCGATAGACAATTACAAGTCTGAAGGTTTTAGAGCTGGACTTAATCACAGCAACAATGTATTCAGAATTTCTGAAACACTTTGAAGGATTGACTTTTGTAAGAAGAGACTTCTTACACAGCACTGCAACGCCGAAACCACGTTTTTCTCTCCAAACACACCGAAAGACTTTAACCCTTAGGTGTGAGGTCGCTTTTCACAGCTTGATCTACGTTACCAGGGAGGAGCCACGTTTCTGTAAACGCCTTCATATCGATTTTTTGCCTCGATCACACAGTCATTCAGGATGGTAGCCTTGTTTTTAATAGATCTCGTGTTTAGCAAACAAAATTCAATGGCCTTGCATGGTTTAAACTTTGGGACTAGAGGAGTGCGTGGAATGACAAGAAGGTTACGATTTTGATTGTTTCTTGTGGCCTTGTTTCTCAAAACATGTCTTTGTGGTGAGGAACTCGAGGTGTCATTCTCACAAGGGTTGTGCCAGGCGTGTTTGCACTTCGCGCGTCCCATTGAGAAAAGGTCCTCACAGCAGACAGACTTCCGCGATAAACAGTGTTGTTAATATGAATACTGTTGATTGCATTGTGTGTTAGGTGATGGTGCCAATGCAAATAACTTCTCTCAGAAATACGCACAGGAATATGACATGAGTTAACGGGTGGTGTGGAACTTGTCGGTCGTTGACTGTTGGATATTTGAGTAGGATAAAATATTGTAGATCCAGTTTTCCAGTCAGGATTCACTTCAATATCTCCAGATAGTAGCAAAATCTTCCATGCAGCTGTTGCATAAGAGTAATAGGCAATACGACACTTCGACAGTTTACGCTTTCTTGTGGCGAATCGCTTTTCAGCGTTTTAAGTTTGGTAAATTTGTTGACTCTGGTTCATGTACTCATTATTACATATTTATTAGAAGAGGACGTTTTCAGTGATGACATTGGTTCATGCATTTATTTATTTAATGAACTCCAACTATTTATGACGAGAGAAAAACATGTACAAGCCAGTTGTTTTTAATACAACAATTTAACTTTTGCGGCTTCTAAGAAATGAGTGCGCGTGAGAATTGACCCAGAATTGAAGCACTGGGTTCAATTCATAAGAAGTTTCTGGTTCTGGAATACGCTTTCAACAGGTATATTTCTCTTCTAGGCTTGTTTCAAAATAATTTAAAATTTCAGTGAGTATATTTTTTGCTTTAACGAGGCCACCAATTGTCAAGATATGGATACCTACATTTCCTACGAGCTGTCTACTCAGAACAAGTTATATTTAAAAACAACACGCACATCAACAGATACCCTCCGAGAGCAAACGTTTTTGGGAATTTTTATGTGACAAGGGTGCAGGTGTAAGACGATCTAAATTAAAGGAAGGAAGGAAAAACCATGTACAAGCCAGTTGTTTTTAATACAACACTTTAACTTTTGCGGCTTCTAAGAAATGAGTGCGAATTAGAATTGACCCAGAATTGAAGCACTGGGTTCAACTCATAAGAAGTTTCTGGTTCTGGAATACGATTTCAACAGGGTATATTTCTTTTCTAGGCTTGTTTCAAAATAATTTAAAATTTCAGTGAGTATATTTTTTGTTTTAACGAGGCCACCAATTGTCAAGATATGGATACCTACATTTCCTACGAGCTCTCTACTCAGAACAAGTTATATTTAAAAACAACACGCACATCAACAGGTACCCTACGAGAGCAAAACGTTTTTGGGAATTTTTATGTGACAAGGGTGTGCGGCTTTAAGACGATCTAAATTAAAAGGAAATAAGTTTATAAAAGTTGAAATACATGGGGTGAAGGTAAAACATGCATCGGTAACCACGCCGAACATAGCTTTAAGAAGATTGCTCGTGGTCTGATCTACTTAGACAAGGGATTTTCAATGGCGTGCTCGCAATCACACGACACATACCTCATTGCATCTGTCCCATTTTTGCAAAGAATCAGTAATAGTTGGCATTACAGCTGATCCAGTGGAGTAAAGTTTTTACTCCAGCAATTTCGAGACTTTTCCAAAAGTCGTACGATATCAAGCCAAGTCGGAGTGATCAAGACTTGTGAAAACTATCGTTTTGCTATAAGTCAGTTAAGTCATTCCAATACAACTGTCCGTGAAAATAGAAACTTATTTTTATATACGAATTTTCCCTCTTCTCAAAGTCATCGCCGCAATCTCATTAATCCTCCTAGATATCAGCGCTGAATATCGAAGGACCATTGCATAGTAAGCAACATATGAAATCAATGATTTAAGCCAGCTATAAACCAGATAATGCATCCTCGCTGAAATGTTTGTTCAATTTTGGCTTAAGAATTTGAAATTGTCCAAACAATGTAAGAACCATTCATGCACTAAAAAACGGCCCCTTTCCAGGTAATTCACAAAGATTCAACAGAGATTCCTAAACGAAATTCACAATTCATTTTTTGGCCTCCAAATTTGCATGAAACAAAAGCAAAGTGAGTTCTGTGAGCGTTTGTCGGGCTCTTTTTTTCGTCAGTAATTTAATTTTTATCCAACAACATTGAAGTGCCTTCACTTGCCTGTGATTTCCACTCAGGTTTACTGTGTAAGAGCGGTCTGCACATCGCAATTGCCTTTTCTTTTTTCTTTACTGAAGCTCCCGTTATAATATCCCTTGTTTTAAATCTCTTGAAACGTTACCCAAGTTCCACAAGGAGAAATTGTTCCTCCTCGCTGAATTTGTTTTCCTGCTTTTACTTTCGGACATGTTTCCCACACAAGTTCATTAATTTACATGCAATTTATAATGCATGCTGATGATAACACAAAAAAAATTCGACTCGGCTCGTTTACGTTCTAATAATGCAAATTAAACCAAGTTTAGACATGGTTTACAAAAAACTCGTCAAAGCCGTGATTCAATCTTAAACCAGGTCTAACCTAGGCTTCGTTTAAATAATCGGCCCTTTGAGATTGTCGGTAGTTCGAGGCTTGAAGCTTATTCAGTTAGTGTGACCAACCAAGTCTCTCCCTCAGTTGTCAATTTCTTCCAAGTGAAGAAAGTTCATTTTGAACACTGAAAGCTTGATAGGGATCATGGGAGAAATTTTTAAATAAAGCCTCAGACTTATTAAGACTTACTCAGCAATGATTATATATATACTGTATATACTAATTAGTTTTGGGAAATAATCGGCATATTTTCTAGTCAGTTGATCTTTATTGGTTAAGTGGATAAAACAGTTCCTTCAAAGTGGACGCGCCGGGTTCAAATCCTGTCCAGGGGCTGCTTTTACTGATTTTCCCTTCTTTTTCATACCACAAGTCCTGGGACAGAGTGATCAAAATGGAGGATAATACTTCACTTAAGGCAAACTGACAATGAAGGATACTCCTTCATTTGAGGAAGAGATCGTGTTGGTGTGACGCAAAATTAAGATTTTGTTATCTGTCAGTGAACTGTGATCGGTTTTCGTTGGTTCATTGCAGTTTTCTTCATTTAAAACTAATGTACTGAACAACAAATGATCGCTTTAACTTGGGCCCATAGCCTTAAAAAGCGGTAACTATGTCAGTAAAGACTAAATTTCACACTACTCACTTGCAGGACAATAGTTCGCAAAGTCTACATCAACAAGATGAACCCGCGATTTTGGTTCTCAGCTGTTTTTCTGATGACAAGGATTGGTCTTATTAGTGCAGCTAACCAAGTTTGTAACAACGAAAACTCTGTTGCTGGCACGTTTCTTAAAGGCCACACTTTTAAAACATTGTGGGTTAAATGTCCATTGGAATGTGCCATCATATGTGACCAGGATATCAGATGCCAAAGCTTAAATTTCATCTTTGGCGGCAACATTTGCGAGCTCAACAACAGAACGAAAGAAGCCAGGCCTGAAGACTTTTTACCCGATTCAACGCGATTCTACATGAAGCGAGCATTCAACAGAGGTATGGAGCATTAATCATTTATCTAAGGAATTTTAAGAAGCGATTCTGTTTGAAAGTAACTGGGTAAAGGGTCTATCTCCGTTTGACGTGTGGCATCTGTGGTTGGGAATGAGTTTGACTCGGATAAATTCACTCCGTTTTTGGACGCTGGGGCGAGGGAAGGTCGCGCTTTGACTGCGCATGCGTAAAATTCTTTTGTCTCGCCTGGAGCTCATGAATCTGGGGCTCCTGTGCTCTTGGTTTGGTCTCATAGAAGGCAGTACAAGTAGGATTCGAATTCGGTATCTCCTCATTTAAAGGCAAGCGCCATGACCACTAAAACACGGATGACTACGCGACAGCGCAACGGGGAAATGTCCATAAAGAATTGTGTGCGTGAGTTTTTGTGTTTTCGTTGCCGTATGACTCGGTAACACCAGGTGATCTGGTGACGTAATTTGGAGGACTGGGATGAAAAATTTTAACACCGTATCCCACAACCGCGCGCGGCCTTAGGTGTTGTTTCCAAACTCCCTGCAGTATTGCTATCGCCAAAACTCAACAGATCATTACGTGTCTACCACATCTCCTGCTACTGAATGAACATTCAAGTAGACCCGACAAGATCTAACCTCGCCTCTTCCATGTTAAATTCGAAAATAAGGCCGCGCGCGGTTGTGGGATACGGCGTTAAAATTTTTCTCCCCAGTCCTCCGAATTACGTCACCAGATCACCAGGCATATCTTACCGCGCCGAATGATATAATTTTATAATTCGGCCGTTATTGTTCAGAAAAAGTATTAAGTATTTTTAAATACCATCGTAGAAACTTGTAAAGCATCTGTCTCCTGGTTTTGATCGGAGCCAACGCCGTAACAACAGTTTTAAACGGTGAACAGCTATTCTACGATCCCACTTAACCATATGGTTAGGTCACGGATTGTGGACATTGGACTTCGGACTTCGGACCTCGGACTACGGAGTTGAACTGGATATTGACCAAGATATCGTAGCATAAAACACTATTCAAATACTGTGAATTTTAAAGGCAATCGGTTAAAATTCATTCGAACAAAGTGTAGGCTACTCGTAGCCTCTTCTTTATATATAAAAACGTCGAATTTGGGGACAGAGGCTAAACGGTTCTCAAGACGAAAAGGTTCTTAAATGTTCTTTAAGGTTGGGTTGTGTATCAAAGAAAATGCATTGTTAATGTTAAAAAAAAAAGTTAAATGTCCTCTTAGACTACAGTTTTCCACTTATTTTACCTTTATTTATGCTAACCAACGTATAAAAACAAAGCAAATGAGCAAAATGAAGCAGACGTTCTTCACTCTCTCTCAGTCTGGTTACTTTCTCAGTAAGTTCTTAACAATTTGGTTCATCGCCTCAGCCTGAACGATCTTATAAACGGGTTCTGATAAAAAAAAAAAGAGACTGTATTAAAGTGGTTTCGTGAACTTTTGCTGAGTCGAAAGCCTCTAAATCTTAGTTAAAACTGAGGATTATCAAAAGATCATCAATATTGGGTCCGTATGGCATTTGCTACCACTCATCATTCATATTACGCTGATAGTTATAGACGTTTTGTACATTTCGCCTGCAGCGCCATTGGGCTCAATTCAAGAGCTTCCTGCTGAATCGTGCGCTGAAATCAAAGCGAGTGAAGGATACAAAGTGGGTGACAGCAAGCACTGGTTATACTCAGATGAAAATGGTGGTCAGGCGATCCAGGCTACTTGTCAAGGTCAATGCTAGTTATGAGTACTTTTTTTGAAAAATCATGTGGCAAATCTATCGTTGAAGATCTCCTACTCAGGTTTGACGCCATGCACTCGTAAGTAACTCAACAAATGAAATAAGACAGTAATGTGCGGCAAACCTGAAGCTTTTCCGCAGGCGTCTTTGAAAATTCTTCAGTTCCTTCCTTCGAGCAGCTATGACCATCCTCATATAGAATGTCATTTGAATACAACAAATTGTTGACTTCTTCACCGGATAATTCCGTTAACATTGAACTCTTTTGGGCTCAACATGTCTGTCATATCACAGCCCGACTGACAATATCTCTCTCTTCTCCCGACAAAAACATCTAGTTTTCAGACTAAATAATAGAACCATTTAAGGGGCAATGTAATGCTAATTTCGCTGTTTTTAGGTCAAAATCTCAATTAGTACATAAGGCGTTCCAAACTAAATCGTCCTTTTCCATTTTAGGAAAATTCCGCTAAAAATGGCGATATGTTATGTTTTTGAGCTCACTCTTTTTTAAACTGCAAGTTATTGCCTATATTCTGTCGGAATGATTTCACCTAAAAATCAAACTCGCTCTCCTTGGTCAATTTTACGCGGACTTTAAATGAATTCCGCAGGATGTATTACAGTTTCACTTTTTTTTCTCAGATAAAATCAGTTTGACTTAAGTCCGATTTTTGGACCCAAAATTCTTACTTTTTTTTTCTAATTAAGACTATTACTATGAGGCACCTTGTTTTCATTGTGGCCAACAATGAATATTTTTTTGTCCGATTTTCGGAACCAAAATTTTTCTTTCAGTCCATCATTTATGGGTTGCGGACGACCACGGATATTAATTATTTGTAGTCCGATTTTCGGACCCAAATTTTTTCTTACAATCTACCCTATTTTATTGTGACCGACGATGCTTATTTTTTGAGCCCGATTTTTCAACCCAAAATACTTACTTTTTTTCTGATAAGGATAACTTTCAGTCTATCGTGAATTGTGGACGACGATGCAAAGTTTTGAGTCCTATTCTTAGAGCTATCTTAATTCCGATTTCTATTCACGTGAAATGCCCATTTTACGAACGGATAACATTAGTTGGAATCCGTTTTTAGGGCCAAAACATTATGTTTGACTTGGCTTACAGTTGATGGCGTTAAATTCTCCCGAATTGTCGAGAAATTGTTTTGAACGACATGGGATTGCAATTGATACAATGCCATAGGTGCAGAAAATGGCAACCTTGAAGCTTGGTTAATTGGCACTGTCAGTTAAATTTCAACACAACCGTGCATAGAGCCGTTTAATCCCTTAAATGTATTATGAATTCGTTGTTTTATTCTGCATACAAAAGATTCAATTACGAATCTATAACCTTAAAAATGAAAAATAACATAGTAATAAAGATGATATAACTCAAGCATTCCACAGAGAGTTCAACTGACACAAAGAGTTGAATGTCCTCTCTCTTTAACAACTTGCAACTGATACGCTCCTTATGAATTCCTTTGTTTCTTCGGCTATAGTTAAATTTATGCATTCAAAGTTTGCTCTATCACTGACAACACAATATCTGCCATTTTTGATTGCCGCTTTTAATGCAGTTGATGTGTTAAGGCACAAAACAAGATCCTCCTTGTCACAAAAATGATTAATCAGCCACTCGAAAGCTTCAGTGGCCTTGTCTCCGGGAACGGT